>NC_135497.1:119316528-119410522 GCF_052857255.1 Amblyomma americanum | reverse complement strand
TTTCTACCAACCGTGGCCTTCTTGGAGACTGGTTGTCGACAGCAGTGACGATCAATTTCGTCAGATCACCAAAATAGTGCTTGACCGAGCTCAGTACTAAAAGTGAGCTCGCAGTTTGATGGAAGGATGAAAAAACTTTTATTTTCGACAAATTTAAAGTGTTCTTGACCCTTACGGGTCTGTGGGCGCCGTGGTCGATCCTCGGTCCAGGATGCTGTACTTCACTGCTTCCATCGTGGCTCGACGTACGAGAAATCGTTGCGCTTCCTCATCCTCACTGGCCAGCAAGTACTCCCACTGCCTCACACTCGGGTGGTATATTCTAGGCTCTAAGTCAGCCTTAGGGCAGGTCCATGTGACATACTCTAGTGTATGTTTACCCTGGCACCACGGACATTGGTCTACATATTGTGTAGGGAAAATATTGTGTAGTTTGTGCAGGTGCGGGTTGCTCCATCTCACCTTTAAGAAAGGCACGAAAACGCGCTACAAAAATAAGTTAATACCAACAACAATAAAAATGAAATACGAGCAGTTGCGAGCTTGTTATACAACGCTGACACTTGAGATTTGTTCTGGATATTCATAATTATATATACTTTTAATCTCTTTATTTAGTACCAGTTTTTGGTACCCATGAAATAAGAAATCCATAAGAATGAATCAACATTACGTTCTGCTAAAAAAATTCAGGTTAACGCCTCTCGCTCTATCTGTCACCATGAACAGTAGTGAATTTTTTGCCACGACTACGTGCACGATTTTAACGTGTTGAGGTACAGCTTGTCAAATATTTTCTGCCAGTTTCCGGAAAGCCAAAGCTTTCTACATGAAGACTGTCATCGCTACTATCACCACTGATTAGTCTGTATTCTCACAAGTGTCTGGAACGGCGATGAGGGTTGCTCTCGGGGCAGCTCTATTGGTGCACGCTCACGACCAAGAGGGGCGCCTGCGTTCGTCCAATATGGCGGCGTCACGGAGGACTGCTGCGAGGTGCAGGCTAGGTATAATCGTGCTTGTTTTAAAATTTCACGATAACCTCGCGCTTGCTTGTCGATGTCGGTTACCTCGCGTGAGTCACTCTTTAGTTGCTCCTCGGTGTGAAGGACTACACGAGAGACAAGGAAGAGACCGCTCTCTGGCGTGTAGCACTGCAGGTAAGCAAGGCTGAGCGACTGTCATGCGGCTTGCGCAAAAATAAACAAGGTGGATACTTTGTCACCGTCCCTTGAGATTTAATTGCTCAAGCTGTCCCCACTTCATCAAAATTTGAGCACGAGAAAACGCAGCGAGCTACTTTATATATGTATATAGATCGATCGCATGTACACGTGGAAAGCAGAAAACAATATGAAATCGCTTCCCCCCCCCCCCCCCCCCCGCACTATTTTCCCAGAGCAACCACGCATTGCGCTCTCCATCTGTTCGTAAGCAGTGATGCAATGCACGTAATGCATATAAGGCCACTGTGATACAATCTTTTCGATCGATTCTATTCGGTTATTACGACACGCCCGTCTGAGTAGTGCATGTTTCCAGTCGCAGCGGAGGAATGGGGAAATAACGAAGTGTAAAAAGAATTACAACGAAACGGAGTTCGAGTAAATCATTTTAGCCCCCTTCCCCTCTCCTCCCTCCCCCACCACATCACTCTGCCCCCTCCCTCTGTGGATAACAAATCACCACACGCGCCCGGCGTAATAAGCCCTTAATTATATGGACATTCATGCACAAAACTCCTGGCGCTTCCGTTAGTTGTGTGTGCTCACCTATGGCTGTTTACAAACAGCGCCTCGTATTTACATATGTCCACGCAAATTATCTCTCTAGAAATAAGAGGCTCGGTGCCTGATAAGAACTGAGCTGCCACGGTCCTGAAAGCGCTCCTCAAACTTCCTGTCCGCATCTCTGTGTTGCTGACACCAGCAAACTCAAGTAATGACATTTATCGCCTCTTCTATCTCGTCAGCGTGCAGACATCCACGCAACAGGGATTTTAAGATATTTTTTTTCTATCAAAACTCAGACAACAACCTCGGCAATGTCTGAGCGTGCCGGAGAGCCACCCGCGCTACGGAGCAAACGGCGTGGTTTCGTGCGCCGATCCTTATTAGAACGGCGCCGCGGGGAGGCACACATCTAGGCACCCTAGAAAATAGCAGAAAGCTGGTCTTAGTGTATAGAGTTCGCACGAACTACATTTCACTATGTCTGCGCCCTGCTAAAGTTTATAATTTAAGCCATATCCGCCTGCGACTCTCAGTTTGCATTGAGCTGTGTCAAGCAGCGCTAACTCTGCCTTACACAACGGCTTCTGCCTGTGCGCGCTCGATCGAGGTCCGGTATAAGGATTATTTGGACTGCTGGCTGGTGCGCTTTGGTTCAACATTTACTCCCCGCTCCTCGGCGTGTCCCGGGACTTAAACAAGCATGCGTCACCCGACGCCGACCATTTCACTCTCTCAAAACAAAGCACGTATTTTCCCCAGATTATGTGACGTTAAGTTTATTATTGTCCATTTTGTCGAAGCGCGCGCAATCTCCTTGGTTCTCTATATAGGTTCGCCGTAACCGTGTGCGGCGAACTCACAGCAAGCAACCATCGTTAGATGGTCTCATATTTACTTTATGGCCTACAACATGCACGATAACACGAAAGGTGCTTAAGCGCGCTCTACTTTGTTCACTTATACAGTATTCACACTGCAGCTTATTCACACAGTTGTAACGGGTTTATTGACAGGTACTCTTTTTAGTGATGCTCATTCATTCTACCAGGTTTGACGCATGACGGTAGTATTAGCTACCGAAATCGGCCTCTATGTTCGCTTGGGTACCTTTTATGTAATGACATTACCATGTATATTTACACTGCTGGTTAGAAAGTTGGGATGCTAACATGGTATTTCTGGCCTTATCAGTTTTCGGTCACGAAATTCTACAAGCGTGTGAGCCTCTAGTACAGAATACAGCTATCATTGTAAAAAGACGCGGCAAGACAGCACACAAAATGCCGAGCCGCTTTGAATGGTACTGGGGAGCCTCGCGGAAGGCGCATAATATCAATAGCGAGACCATTTTGAGGAGAGCGAGTGAGCAATGTTATCCTGTTTGATTGGCGCAGTTATTGGACAATGTGCACTTGCATAGGTGCTAGACTCAAGCGTCGTTCTTGAAACCAGTACGACTACAGACTGTTCTGGCAGCGCAAACAGTGGCCGTTTTTCTGAACACAGTCGAAGGTGTGAGACGGCGGCGAAGTTTCCAGTGCCTCTTCAAGTTTTGTATGACCATTTGTACAGCTCGTAATTAAGAGAGTCATGTGGCGTGCGGCGTGATCACTTTAACTAGCGTTTGAACGCGGTTCAAATTCGAGGTGTTCGAAGCTTCCGCGCCTCGAGATAAGTCCTTATGCCACGAGCCGTCGCGCGGCTGTGTCGCACCACGCTTATCGGCTCTCGCTATATTTTGCTCGGAAGAGGCGACCTCGAGGCTGCCGATGCGCTTACCGCCCTTGAGTACTACGGCAACGATGGCGACCACAAATAGACCTCTCCTCGTAAATGCCGCGATTGTGCTTCTCGAGACCCTTTACTGCGCGGCTCCGGCACGACTCTGATAAAAGAAACTTGTGCCGTGCGATTTTAAGCAGCCCACTGAGAAGAAAGCTTCGCGGAAAAGGAAAAGATGTGCTATGCTGCTTTTACGCTTGGATTACAGTAGCGCTCTTGAACGGTTTAGCCGGAAGGGATAGAATCAAAGCGAGCACAAGACGGAGAAATTGAAACACCGTTAAACTGCACACGTATATGACTGCAAACTTGCACTTGACAGTAAGACAGCGCACTGTTTTGGTAATTGAGCGGGGGCAAGGACTGAAAACAGAAATTGCAAGTTGTGGGGTTTAACGTCCCGAAGCGACAATGGGCTATGAGAGGCGGCGTAGTGGATCATTCCGAGTTCATTTAGACCACATGGTTTTTTTTTTTTTAACGCGCGCTGACAGCGCGGAGTACGCGGGCGTTTTTTTTTTTTATTTCCCCTCCATCGAAATATGGCAAAGTAAAAAACAAAACTTCCTCGAGATTTGTTCACACGTGTGTCCCGTTCTGTGTCCCCGTCTTGTTCTCGCTAAAATCCTTTCCTCAATCCCCGTTTACACGAAAACACTGGGCATAGAAAGCCGCCGAAAAAAAAAATTGTGGAAAAGTGAAGTAATGGCAGTGTTGCAGGCGCCTGCCGCGTTAAAATAGGGCTGGTTGTTAAATTCCACTCCGTTTCCCTTTTACACGCGACTATAGATTCTGCAGACGTTCGTGTGGATGCCAGCGGTGTCAAAACTTTCCGTCGCGTTTTTTTTTTTTGCCCTTGTTTTTCTTTCACTTAGTGGTGCGAGTAAGTGTTCCTCCCGGATGCTTTCTAGTCCCGTGCGTTTTTACAATTACAGCGCGCATTAAGTGGTATGACATGATGGCATCAGAGATGTGGAAAGAAATCCAGCCCAAATAACTTGAGGTAGCCTTGGCGCCGCCGCAAAAACAAAACAAAAACAGGAGCAGCTGCTACAGCTGAATTTGCGGGCACTCAGCCAAGCCTCAAGCGAGGGGAAGAAATATTTCGCAACCGCACTCACCCAAGTTGATTACGCGTAAGTAAGTGCTCTGCAAACTCGCTCACCATGCACAGCTAGCGAGCACATAAGAAGTTGCTTTTATCTAGAATTGGAAGAAAAACTTGTCGTGGTCTCGTGCTCCCGCTGAGGGGATAGTTCTAGGAATGGATCCTACATGTCTCGCTCTAATGTTTAATAGAAGCTAAGATCAGTAACTGACCCAGCCTGGCTGTGGTCGAAGCTTCGAGGCTCAAAGAATTGCGAAATTATCTTCCTTGATGGTTGTAACTAGACAAACGTTGCTAATTATGTCCTGGTTAGACACAAAGAAGTGAATTAGCCCTTGAAAACAGGAGCAATTAAAGTAATGAGTTGAGCATATTTAATGCCATGACATCTGCGCTAGTTGGGCTTAAGCGCGCAGTCTACTCTCGACGCAAATAATTGCTCCTCAGGGCTCGTTTCTGAGTCTCGCGGAAAATTGAGATGGTTTGAGAGCGCGGAAATACACGTGACCTATCTTTATAATGCGACAGCCATCTTCAGGCTGACTCCTAACACCAAACGCGGTCTATTTATGGTTTTTAAGGCGAAAGCCTTTAATGGCTCATACTTGTGGCCATGACCTTGTCCGGTCTCAAGTTATCACACCGATGACGTCATCAGTGGTGTTGTATTAAGGCGAAAGCCTTTAATGGCTCATCGTTGTCCGTCCGTCCGTCAGTCCGCGAAATCCGTCACACAATAGCTGTCAATCAAATGACGTCAACTGGATAAGAAAAAAAATCCTTGTGCACGGCGGTATTCAAACGACCACTTTTCCGTTCCGCCGCAGAGCGTGCTAACGATTACGCTACTTCCTGCGAACTATTATGTAGTTCTCCTGCAGGGACACTATTTTTCGTTCATTTTATAGTCCCACAATACTTTTTGTCTAGCGTAAGGACGCTGGAGAGTGTTTGCGGAAAGGCGTCGAATCAGACGGATGCTTCCGAAACGCCCTTTTGGTGTCTCCAGTATTTAAGATTCACGAACAATTGTGTACTTAATCAACATCTTAACCCCACATCAGTGACACAAGCAGCAACACCGCGCTAAAGGCTTTCGCCTCACCGCACTTTAGGTCAACAAAGTGCCACCCTGAATTTTAGCTTGCATCATAAATGAACAGAGGCCTACACTGTACAGGTGTTTTACTGGAAACACACACTCAACAGAAGTCAGTTCACAGGTAGTGCTGGAAGCCGAATGGTGAAAAGAGGATTGGGGCCATTAGTATGGCTAGGCACAGGTAGATCACAATCCGTGAAATCTGTCTCGGCACAAAACCCTTATCGGCAGCAGGGGCGTCCTCAATGTCCCGGACGAGTGGCTGGTGTCCAGGAGACGAGGAGCCATTGTTGCCTGTACTGCGAATGTACTGCGTGCAGACCTCCGCGTACTTCGAAGTGAAGTTGCGCAGGCTGACTTCATACGGAGCTTGCAGCCTAGTCACGTTGAAGCAGGATGTCTCAGCACTCGCTTCGTCAACGCAGCTTCCATACTTGTGGTACATTCTGCAAAACATGGCATAATACTTACCATCGCACGAACACTCTCGATCCGCATTAACTATAGCGTCGGTGAACTTATCGAGCGCTGTAGAAATAAGGCACCGCTGTATGGTTCGCCTGGCTCTGTTCTTATTTAGTTGACCTCACACCCACCAGGTGTCGCTACTTGCGCCTGAAGCAGTAAGATGCAGCTTACAAATGACTGATGCTGCGCAGCAGACAAAACGAAGCTTGACTGTCAGAAATGCAACCGAAAGCGTAGCTCGTCTGCAACTGACCAAACTGCGTGTCTGCGATATGAGAACGCATAGCATTGTGAATTTCTGCAAAAAAAAAGTGGAACAGAAATCTCTGTCGGATATGGTTATATGATATACTGAATTTTGTAAACTTAAATTTTCTGCCAATTTTCTTGTTAATGTTTGCCGTGTACTTGCTCAGGAACACGATAATGCTCACAGCAGCCTCTGATCATGCTCTGCGATTTAAATAGTGATTTACCTAGGGCAATTGGGTTGAGCAGGATCAAAGTCAAGCGTGTTTGAAAATTACTGTGTACAAGCGCTCATCTGCATTGGCCCAGGCAAGATCGGTTGGGTATTAAAAGTGTCATGCAGTAGAGAAACTTATTAAAATATCTCCCACATATCAAGCCAAATAATGGCTGCAATTATCAGACTATGTGAGCAAGTTATCGAATATTACAAAGGACACAGGTAAGAACAGAATAACAGCACAGACAAAGTTGTCACGATCATTTGTATCTCATTCCGCACAGCTTATTCGGCAGTGCATTCAATACTTTGCGGCAGTACTGAGGACTTCACTGGACATTTTATTTTACATGATGGGTATATTAAGAATGAGGCACACAGGAAATGGCAATGAGACGCTTTGTGTACGTAAGGGGGAGAACGGGAAATTTGTCAACCGCAACTTGAACAACGAACATAGGGCAGCGTACGTTTTGAGCCTGAGCGGCTAGACAGCGCTCGTTCTTGTTGCTTTCATGTTTTTCACTTTTTCCTTTTCGCACTCTTCATTACGAAGCATAATGAGAAGCTATCAGCGTCAAGTTATGAGCGCTAAACTATTAATTTCTCTCATGCGTCAGAACAAAGTCTTACCTGCAGAACTTGGGAGTGGCTAGGGACTTTCCAGTAACCTCTCTCAAGAAGCTTTCATAGCACTTCTGCAGGAAGATGGCAAACTCCGACTGGCTGCACTGGCGGTACTGAGCTGTGGACAAGAAGGCAAGAGAGCCCACATATAAGCATGCTTATTTGAGTGGATTCGGACGATATGGGTCGTTGGGCTAAGATTCGCTTACATTTCAGCATGTGGCAGTCATGTTTGTGTGCCTCTACTTTGGCAGTGAACACCTCTCTTGCGACATAGACCACATCAACTTTTCTGCTGCAAGCATGACCCTTGAACACCTTCGTCAGACAGGGCTCGGCTAAAGTGGTGGTGCTGGTTTTCAGAGACGAACTGCGGAGGTGAAAACATGATTCAGACTGTGCGCAAGTTCTTCGAACGTTGTGTGCCGTCTATTTGGACGAGCAACCGGTTCCTAACAATAACTTACACCATTTCACAAAACTTGATGGGTCATCTTATACTAAAATGGGCATAGCGGGAACAGGACGTACTAAGAAGAACGAACACAAAAAAAGCTTCCTGTTACCTTCTGTGCACGTCCCGAGTGCGATAGGCCCCTTTTAAACAAACTACAACAAATAACTGCGACAGCTAGGCTGCATCTGGCGCATCGTAAGTAAAAGGCATGCAGCTTTGCTATCCATGGGTTGAGATGCCTTGGAAGTCGCTGCAGTGACTTCACGTACTAACTGAGGATCGCTGGTTGTGAACTACAGCCTCCTTCTCTGACATATTACGCGCGTGTGCAGCGTCCACAGCACCCTCATTTCACAATACTTGGCAGTCCTCCAAAGCAACTGCACAGCTCGGGAGAGCTATATTACAGCTGCACGGCGCGAGCTGCTCATATGTAAGTCGACTAGAAGCAGCACTGAGTCTCCAGCATAAAACAGCCATTCTAGAATAAGCCTAGATTGGCTGCGGTTATCCAGATGCGCAGCATAGTACGTGGAACAGGATAACCAAGCTGCGAAGCGTAACATCAACCCTAGAATCTCGCTAAAGGCTGCTGGAAATAATAATAATAAAAAAACTAGAAACACTTTTATACACGCACGAACAACCTGGCATCTCATCAAATATCATACGTTCAACAGGGCGGACGAGTTACGTACTATCGGAGTAAAGTCTCCAGGACGCGCAAGACAACAGCAATGTGTGGAAATGGTAGGTCTCACTAACAGCTCCGCAAGTGTGGCTCCAGGCGGCCAGCCGTTAACAAAGCTATGCGCTTGAGCTGTTGTGGGCGCATCCTGGAAAATTTGTCCAGGATAATACCTGTCACCTTGCACATAAAACCAGACATTTATTTTTGCAGTCCGCAGAAAAAAGGAGACGTAGCAGAACGCGGGTGTTCTAACACAAACTTCTGTTAGATTTGTGCAAGGTACTATATTTGCTGGAACCACTGCCGTATTCATTTTGGGGGCGCTGCAAAACCATTATAAGTTCTCTTCTGTTAACATAGACCGAGGAAATTAAAAATAAAAGCACTCGCAACCAAAATATTCATGATCCAGATGCTACCAAGGACTTATTTGACATTATTAGATTTTTTACAATGATTATTCTGAAACAGATTATTTCAGTACGGAAAAAAAATCATTACATGAACTGCACATCTGGCTCACAAATAATTTCGCTTGACACGTGTGTCTCAAACTGCCCTTCGTCAACTGCGCTCCTGGCAATAAAATTTCCGCAAAAAGGCAGGCGCGGGTAGGTGCAGCGAGCGAAATAGCATTAGTCCCACCGCAGTCAACACCACCAACGTGCTCAGCTTCCGAATGAACGAACAGAGTTTGCGGAATTTTCCAGCTTTTTTTTTTAACTTGCTGGCACTCTCGCCACTCTCGAACAGTGACACCGCAGCTAGAATGAAAGCGGAGAGGACGCCGTAACAATCTGTCTGTGCTCTCGACTGCAACGGACGTGGTTCGAGCCTTGCTGCGGTACTGCTTTTAAGGTTAACGCATACTGATGATAGTACGAAAACGCAGTGACGCCAATGCGTCCAGTGCGGAGGGGCTGAGGACATTCGCAGACAGTGCTACACCGATCGGTTAAATGTGGGCAGTTTTACCGCCCATTTAAAATTTTCAACTTTCGTAGAATTATTAACGCGGATAGACACCATAATATACTCCACTGCGCTGGCACTAAAGCACAAGGTATAGAATAAAGCATACTGTAGCTTTGGTGCACCAACAAACTTGCGCAGTGCGCTATAAGAAAATGTTTCTCTTAATATTTTTTTTTACGTACCAAAGGCGAAACAGCGGCTAGGAGCCACGTATAATGGAAGGCCCGGCTGATTTAGGCCGTCTGTGATTAACGTGCTCCCAATCCATCGATATTGGATTAGGAGGAGAGGGGGGCAATATGTGACATTTTGTTACTTAGCGCCTCGCTAGCTCTTTAATGAGCTGCAATATTAACTTGATATTAGGTGGTATGACCCGCCGCAAGCCCGATGCAAGTGCATTTAACGTTCACCAGATCTGCCTTTTGTAAGCAGAGGAGAAAAAAAGAACTGCGAAGTGAGCCTCGGTGAACGAGAAAGCGGTCAAAAAGGCGCGAAATTCTGCACGCCAGATTTTTCAAAACTGCGCAGCTCAATCAACGTGGCGTCAGAGATTAACGCGAGTGTTTATTTATTAAAACTGTTTATTTTATCTTGAGAATTTTTGCGCCTCGATTAATTATGGTAGAATTATTTTGCAGCAGGCTCCATGTGTGCTTTCCTGCTGTCTGGGATACTCTGAACGCACAAAAGGGAAACAATTAACGCCGACTAGCGTGCAGAAAACATGAAGATAGCTGTGACGAGATCCAAGCAGCACCGATGCCATCAAGCGTTTTGGTGTTCTTAAGGAGCCCATCGCAGAACAGTAAAAAAAATGAGAAAATGTGAAAAGCAGAAACTGTTTAAAAACTGAAATTGAGAATGTGACGGAATCCCGTGTGGCCGGCGGGGAGGGGGGTACATTTTGACGAAACACGGGATGCCGACCAGTGAAGAAATAGACTTGTATTTTGTAGATTTGTAATTTGTAGATTTGTATTAGATTTGTTAAATACAAATCTATTTTTTCATTGGTCGGTGTCCCGTGTTTCGTAAAAAATGTTTGAAAATTCTTGCTAACCTCAGCGTCGCGCTCTGTCTGGCGGACATAAACAGCTATTTGAGAACAAATTTTTCAATAGAGCAAGCTCTGTTCGGTCTAGCCGACAGTCACATTCAAATCTTCGTGTTCACGCGCTACGAATCGAATCAAATCGCATGCCCATTCTACAGGGCTAAGCAAAACAGCAACAACTGTGACAAAAAAAGTTAAAAGAGTTGTCATGAAGGAAGGAAATTTAAAAAAAAAACATTCAGAGCCCGGCGATATAAAACTTTGTAGGCTATAGTGTGCTGTGGAACAAAGCAGTGTCGGGTTTGGTCTGAACACACTGTGTCAGTGGCTCAGCCTCGCGAGGATTGTCCAGATGTCCATGGAGCTAACTTCGCATGCATACATCATAAAGATGAGTAATACGTTGATTTTGGAAGGGTGTCTCATTTTGCCCCGTGAACGGTCTTATTTAGCCCCAGGGGTGGGACAAAATGCAACAATTTGAGGTTTTAAATTTCATTAAATTTTACTATGTTCCTATTCAGCTGGATTTTTCGCATCAGGTGAGCGTGATGCCAGTGTGGCGGGAAATATTTAGGCAACATTTGATTTTTAAATTTGTGAATAACAAACAATGGCAAGGATTTGTAAATTTTTGCCGCGTTTTGCCGCCTTCTCTCCTATAGCTGGAAGCGAAACCGTGACCTTACGCTCAAAAGTAGACCGCCACAGTAGACCACCGCGTGGCGGGTATGCATCGTTATTCTCACTCACCTGCAATTGGAGAAGACAGGACTCTCTGTAAAGCATCTGAGCAGGTCGTCCAGAACTCTGTTTCGGTTGCATTCGTGCGGAGCACCTGCGTGTCAGCAAAGACAAAGGTTGATCAAAAAATCCGGTGGCAACACACTGCACAAAAACAAAGGAGAATGAAAGACTGAACGAAACATTGCTCACTTCGCACTCACATTTTATCTCGTAGCTGCTAACCATTGCCTCCGATTCATTGCGTATTTCTGCTGCATGAGGGCTGTCAACATTCTTCGCAAGAATAATCGCGGCCTCGGTGCACAGAGAAAATAACTGTAGAGCACTGGAAAAAAATACGCTTATTAGTCGGCATTCCGCCTCACTGCAATGGGGACCAAATCCTGACACGGCAGGTCACACAGCCGCGCCAGTAAGCCCCGAGGAGGCCAGTTTTCCACCCGAGAGCTTGACAAGTGCACATTTGGAGCATGATTTTCTTTCCCAATGAATACTTTTGTGCGATTCGGAGTTGGCAGATAAATGGCGCCGGTTTGCAGCGACGTGGTTGATGCCACTCCGCACATATGTCCTGGAATTCTACTATAGAAGGGCTAAGTCGCTTTTAAAGCTGGGATTTTACACGAATTCCGATCCGCAACAACGTTTTGTACGGTCGCGAGCAAAAAGCAAGGCAAGTTTTATCTAGTCACGTAGTTGGAAAGAACTTACCGGCATGCGTCGAGAACTTTCGTTTCGCGAACCTGAGCAGACTTGAGCAAGCGATCGGACTTTTTCAACACGAGTTTGCACCGTTCAAACTCCTTTTTCAGGAATTTGATGCCAGGTGGAACTACAGTACCTGCAAAAAAGAAGAAAACATGTTAAGCTCGTGACAGACACTTTTACGTAGCCCATGCGACACTTTTGGCCTCTAACATATTTTTTTCTGTTCCGTTCGTTTAGCCTCAGGTGGAAACTATCACATGCTAACTAAAGCGTCCGTCTATGCTTACACCATATCGACGCTTACACCAGCCTCTGTCGAGCTTTCTCCGGAGATAATAATGCATATGAGCTGTACATAAATTGACTGCAGTTCTGTGTTTGGCAGGTGTAGTGAACGTGCAGTTGGCATTGAACTGGCGAAAAATGTTCACTAACAGTAACTCGGATGCTGGCATATATTGAAATGAAATTGGTGTTCATTCGCGACCATGCTGTCACATAATATTTTAATTTAGTAACGTACTGGTTTCTGCTATGGCGGCTAGTTCCCACCTGCGAATTCTGTCCGAACATATCAATATTCGGCATACCATTTTAAGAACTCCAATCAGAGAACCCGTCTTTTGGTCAGATTCCAAAAAGGTACCAGCGAAAACAAGGAGGCATACTCAGTAAAGAGGTGGTTGACACGGGCTAGCAGTGGACTGCGTCTGTGCTTTATTTAAACGCAGTGACAACGCTGTTACATTGCCTGCCTTTCAGACATGTGCATTCGAATAAGCTCTGTACTATCTTATTAATGCGTTAGCGTTATAACTTCCATGTCGGAAAAATCAGATTGTCTGAACGTTCATCTGAAGCCTCGGATGGCAGGTGGCAAAATGGAGAGAGGGAATCCCCTCTGCACTTTCAGAGGTGAAGAGGAGGGAGAGAGAAAAAGAGAGAGGAAAGATGAAGAGAGAGTGGGAGGCGACGTCTAGCGCCTGGGGAGAGTGGAGGGGGCACGGCTTTAGGTAACAGAACCAAACAGTGCCGGGTCGGGTTGAGTTTTCCGGTTGAAAACCAGTTACTGGAATCATGTAAACGCCGCCGAGGCTGGTCTGGGATCGAGGGGTCGGATTCAACCAACTTCGCCGCAAGGGGTGGTTTCTCTTTCGCGCTCGGGGAAATAATTTCCTGCAGGGAAATTATTTGCACAGGGTAATAGAATATAAGTACCTTGGCGTTATATTTACCTCAAATGCCCTGGCAGAAACATATAATTTGCATGAAGCCCTAAAAACTTGGGTATTTTAGGCGTACATTAACTAAGCTCCAAAGCTGATTAAGCTATTCATGTACAAACCCGTAATTCGTCCTGTACTTGATTATGCTTCTAAAAGCAATCAGGTTCCTATATCTCGTTATGATTGCCACAAACCACCCTCTTTTGTCTCGTCTTTCTTGAACCTAACCTCTCTATTCACGCGCCGTCATATCGAATCAGTGAAGTTGCTGAACTGCATCACTAGTTCATCTTATCATCTTTCAAATAATGTTAACCCATTTTTTTCGATATTCTCCGCTCAACCAGGAGCCACAATAACCTTAACGTCAAGCCATAATTCGCTCATAATAATAATGTCAAATACATCTTTTAATCTACCTAACTGGATCTTACTGCACCTTTTATTATACTGTTGGTGCTTATATGTTACCTAGTTATGCATAATTTATTGTGTTGTGTCCTGCTGTATTAGTATGTGCTTAATATTTCTTTTACTCTTTTACTCCACTCCTGAGATAGCTCCACTAGGCGTTGCAGTGTGTATAAAAAAGAATGAAAATATGGTCGTCGCAGATCGTTCGGTCTTTCAACTGCAAAAATTTATGAACTGTTTCTTTTCAATTCTTTCCTGCACGCCAACTTGAAAAATATATTGCAACCACATCTTAAATGCGCAATCTTACGTGATCAACCCCAAGAGGTTCATGATGCTTTTGTAAACCGCAAAGTCAAAAAATTTATTTAACGTGCATTTAGTTCAAGCTGTCTATAGCTATTTTTTCAGTATAGGAAACATTGCATTAGTGAAGCTAATCCGGCACCTGTTTAAAGACAAAATGTATTGTGCTGTGTAGAGAAGGGACGCAGCGGAAAAAGCAAAATGGCTCGTTTTGACAAATATGCTGTAAAAAAATATATAGTTCCAGCCCAAGCCATTCAGTATAACAGGCTTGGTCCTTTTGACTGCTATGAAAAAACAATAAAAAGCGTAAAAACAAAAGTAGCAGCTACCCTTTCAAATATTATGATGGAGATTTTATTTATTTATTTTATTTATTAGTAACATTCTTTCAGACACAAACGGTCTAGGATGACAGAGCAAAAGGCAGATGCTCTCTACCTGACGAGGGCCTTGTTACCCAATACAGTGCTCAGACATGTACAGAAGATTACAACATTGAACAAGTGCTAAAGCAATAACAAAAAAATAAATAAAATTCAATACAAATTTTAGTCGGTTTTAGAAACATGTGTCCTTAATGCTTTGAATTGGGCAGTACGTACGTTCTGAAGGCATTTTTGAACCTTTTAAACCAAAAAGAACAGGACCTACGGTGTGGCACCCGAGAAATGAATAACCTTTCTGGACTGTAGACTGCCCACGGTGTACAGTCAGCAGAGCTCATTTCTCGTTGAAAAACAATTTTTCACTAGACTGCCCGCAGCCAGTCCGCATCGACTGAGGGTACAGTCCACGAACCTCTAAGGAGGCCGAAACGTTGATGTTTTTCTTGGTTTTCTTAACCGAGCGCCCGCTTTTTCCCCGAGTACTATGCATGTGTATAAGGTCATGCAGTCTCACAACCCGCCATGACTAGCATTAATCAAGGCTGCGGGGCAAGCTAGCTCTTAAGGCACGTCTTCTGTGTCTTCTTCTCATACGTCGGTACCACTGACTTCACAATCTTTCTCGCTGCGAGCAGAGACACACAGCATGCCTTATGAAGTCAGGCTCCGGTCATCAGCCACGGGCTTTGTTTTCAACTTGGGTTGTACGGAAACACAGGATATTCTTCGAATGGAGACAGCTTCTCGTGCCGGTACTCGCGCTTTGAACCAGCAGACCACGTGACGGCAAGAGAGGTAAACACCCTTGAACAATTTTTTAGACAGTTTATAGACTGTCCATAGACTTCTGTCTATAAAGTCTATAGACAAAACCCAGATAATAGTTTATAGGCAATACAAGTCCCATGATAGTCTATAGATAATCTATAGATTTATGGCCATACACTTTTAGTAGACTGTTGTCTATAGACAGCTTATATGAATACAGAAAAAGTTATCTATAGAAAGGTAACAGAGTTGATAGGAAGTCTATAGACTGTCTATAGACCATTTTTATAAGGGGCAGCGCAGGTATGGCACTTCATTAAATGCGATTTCGAAAACATAACTGCCGTATAGTCTCCACCTGCAAATAGTTAGCACAGCATGAAATTTTAGCATATAGACACATATAGACCGCGGACTGTATAACGGCAATTGCCGCGAAATTGATCTGTCCCCGCCCGTGCCACTGAATAACGTTAAGGGGGCACTGGGAACGGTCTGGTCAGGAAAATGTAGCCTCAGAAGGCTGAAGTTATGCGTTAAAGCACTCGATTTCGACGCGGGCGTAGCAAGTGATCAAGAAGTCGCTCGACTGACGCACACCAGAGCGGAGCACGAGTTCCCCTATTGCAGGGCTGCTTTCCTTCTCGCCATTGAAGACGGTCTGTAGATAATGTGTTTACCATCACTTCTTCTCGCAAGGATACTTGCACATATTAAAGAGACCGTGCTGACATTTCGTAAGCGCCCGTTTTGCAGCGTTCGTGTCGGCACTGAAGCGACGTCATATTCGTGAAAGGCGGCTTACGTTCAAAACCACAAGCTGCGCGGTAGTCGAGCAGAACCTCCCGTGCTTGCGCCGCAATGCTCGACACTTTCTCCGGGTCAGCGCTGCAAGCCAGCTTGACGTTGGTTTTGTCCACACAGTTTAAGAAGTTGGCCATAGACAGTGAGCTGCAAGATTAGGAACCAGATTAAGTGAAAAAGAACACTCGGTCAGGAACGTAACACTGACCTGCAAGAAAGTGGCTTCTTAGATGCCGTATTCTGGAATATAGATGATCCACACTTCTGCAGATCTCGTTGCACTTGGTTCTTTTCGCAGGAACCTGGAAAAAAACAAAAATCGCAGTCTCAGCCCGTACGACGTTTCTTTTTTTTTTAAATCTAAATTGAAATCGCCGATGCACTAAGCTCCCGACCATTAATGCTTCCTAGGCTATAGGAAAGAGCCAGTCTCTGCTTCCTTAACGGCATGTCGATAACGGTACAAATTGTTTCTGACAGCACGTAAAGGTCACGTGGTTTACTACTCACCAACCGGAGCAGCGTGTTCGAAGCAGGTCCAGTTGTACTTGTTGAAAAGAAAGCTCCTGTAGTACTGTACTTCTGCGAGCTTAAACAGTCCGATGTTCTTGTCGCAGGATGTCTTCTGCATAGCATGCCTGAAGCACTTCTGGTATTCCCTGGTGCCACTGCGCGCAGTAAAAAAGAATAACAGAACAATTTTTACAAGTTAAAGAAAAGGCTCCTCTCAAGCTGCTGCGGGCATATTCCGTTCGCTCCAGTTCACTGTTCCTTTTTACAGCGATAGCTGTTAGTATGCAGTCCCCAGAAATCAATGTCATGTCCGGCGTCCGCACAGCTCCTGTGCGCAGGCGCGCGCTTCCCCTCAGGAGGCGCGGGCGAGGAGGATCGCTACGGAAATGGGAGGGACTGCAAAGGCTAGTGGGGAAGGGGAAGCGGCACGTCACCTGTTGTGCGCGGCAAGGAGGGGCGCTGTGGAAGCAGGCCTGGCGGGAATGGGGGCGGTCCGCCGCTGCTACGTAAGGTAGCCATGCAAAACAAAGTACCCCATGCGCGAACACGGCAGCTACCACTGAGCTTGCGCGTAACGCAGCATGGTGTAAACGTTGTCAACTTTTTGTAAAACCACCGGCACTCTGTGTTTAGGGGGGGGGGGGGGGGGGGGTCTAATATACCGTGCCCTTAACTCCCTGTCCTTCCTACTTCAGCGCTCGAGTGCACCTTATCTCAAAAACATGGCACGGAATTTGTGGAACTGTGTTGTACTGCGCACCTTAAATTTCAGTGCTGGGTTTCCGGATTCTATGTTGGCAGATTTTTCCAAAGAGAGTATAACAAGCCTGCACCTCGTCTCTTGCTTCTTTGTAGCTCTTAACCTTCTCCCCTGGTAATTACTTACCTGCAAGCAGTGACGGGGTTCTGTACCCAGCCTTGCTGGACAAATGGCAAGACTTTAACCTTTATAATCGGTATACATTCAGAGAGCTCAGAGTACAATGAACCGATCTGGCAGTCTGAAAAACGGAAATGGGGCATTGTGTTAAAAAAAATTCATTTGAAAAGCTTCGCAAATTAGCTGTGGTACCTAGGTTCATGTGACAGGTCTTCGTATATGGTCTGAGAAGCTTATCCGTGAAGTAGAGAACTTCAGGCGACGTCAAAATGTTTTGGTAGTATTCGCAGTCTGACTCAAATATTGAATTTCGCAAGCACCACTGGTAGTTTTGGAGGTCCCTACAAATGAAAAGCAGGCATGAACAAATGATCCTCATACCGCACGTTTCACGCTAGAGTAAAGCGCTTAAAGTATTTCACCTGCAGTCCGTGTTGTCGAGGACATCCACATCGACATAGTCATGAACCCGCGATTTCATAAACGTGGCTTCGCATTTGGACAAATAGAGAAGCAATATCTCGGGGTTGCACATATAATCTGGGAAGAGAGAACTCAGTATCAGCTCTTTTTCAATGCGAAGTTGCACATAACGTCAAAGATATTGGGAACCGCTAGAAAACATACCGCCATTTCCGTTGCAGACCCATTCGTACTTTTTCTTTAGAACTGAGACGTAGTACCGCGATTCCTCCGAAAACGGAATCTTCAGGCCATTCGAGCAGTCTTGCGTAGGTATCTTCGCGATGCAGTTCTGATACTTCCGCATAGCCCTGTTTGTTCAAAGAAACTGTGTCAGCCATCCGCCTCCTTATATTCGCGCAACTACGAACGTACTTGCATGCGTCGCTCAGAAGCGGAGAATCACTCGGTTCGTCAGTGAACGGGATGACTTCCGAGGAAATGATTTGGCTGCACTCAATATACCGTATTCTCAAGGTCTCCTCGTCGCACCGTGATACTTGTCTGGCAATTTCGACACCACCATCTTAAAGGATAAAAAGCGAGAATAAAGCATGCATTGAAGACGCGCTGATCCCAAGGTCATCTGTGCAAAATTTCCCGCACCTTTGTAGTCGCAGTAGCGAGCGTACTGGCTTGGAATATCGACCGTAAAGTGGTGAACGGCTTTGCTGGCCATTAGACTGGCGTCTTGGCTGCACATCTCAGGAATTGTACCAGACAAGCACGTCTTGTACGTTGTGAAAGCTCTGGAAAAGCCGCGTCTATTTTTAGTATCGCGCTAACACACGTGTTCTCGACATTTCGAGCATAGAAGCGTACCTGCAGCCCGCCATTTTTTCACTGATGCTATGGTTAGCGGGACCGGAAGGAACGCCCGCTTGTTGGAGATCGGAGGCACAAACTGCCATTTTCTGAAGCATGCCGTGGACGTCACATCTTCCTTCTGCGCAGAAGTGGTGACACAGTTTTTAAGCTTGCGCGCTCTTGATGCTTGAAAGGCCTTTCATTCTTCGTCAAGTAATGAAATGCGCTAATTATGAGCGAGAAATGGGCTCATGTAGAAAGACCTTAATTAAGCGCTGAACACTCCTTTGCCAACGAGCATCCAGCTGCGCGAGCGTAAAGGTATTGATCAAATCAACAGTGAGACACGCTGGCTTAGGCGACGCGACGCTGGGGAAGCAAATGGCATGAGTTACACGAGGCGTGCGGATACACAATCTAACGCTGGTCACGACACGAGATGCTGACTTTATAATGACTTAGGTGATAATACGAACGATGCAATTCTTTCTGCAAACGAAAATCAATATTAAGCTTAGTTAACATGGACGTTTTTACAGAGATGTGATCAAACAGTGTAAAATTATAGGTACATAGCCACACACGCTGAAAACGACCGGCGTAAACAACAAATGCAGAGGTCTGTTAGTTCTTGCCAGTTGCCGGGCATTTCTAATGCTCAGAATGGGGATATGATCACCATGATAATGAAATATTTTTGAAACTATTCAGAGTAAGTATTGGAAATTCGGCTAACCTCTAGCGGCAGGTACCAGGCTCTACGCGCCGACAGCATTTCGCTTACAATGGGTAACATAATGGAAGGAACCAGATTATTTTTAGTCAGTAAATTCTTCAGCGTGCAGCAATAATAAGGTCCTTTACCTTTCTTATTTACCAAACAGCTGGTGACCCGGCCACCATGGCACCAAATCTAGGCTCTCAACGAATGTTTTGTTGTTCCTTATTGCGATCACTTTTTGTTCCGCCTACTAAGGCCCGTTTCACATGCTGCTAATTTCACGGCCCGACAATGCGAATTCGTTCGGTCTAAGAGCACGTAGTGGGCCGTGACGTCACGTGCTGCCCAATAAGACACGATGCGTAGACGAGACAGCGTCTCAGACAAGCCGCCGGGAGCAGGACAGTCTCTGGCATCAGCACTGCTCGTTGAACGTCACGGAAGCTTCAAGGCGTCAGCGTGTATCAAGTAACACGGCTGCGTCACGTGGGCGCTTATGCCATGTAGAGTACCTAAAAGCAAATCGAAATTTTTTATCTGTGTTCACTACTAATACTCGGGTGTATGCAAAGGAATTCAACCACACGGCAACCTCAGCTTGGAATTTAGTGCCGCCACTCATTTTATACGGAAGGACCAAGCGCGTGCGTGATATATGCAGACCGCACATGGATTGCGCACAAATCACCAGGAGGTTCCAGATCATTGCATTCTCGACGTCCGCTGTTCTCGTTGTTGCGAGCCACTGCTCACGCTTCCTTATTATGCTTATAGTAAACCCTGAACACACAGACAACGTTTGAAACACCTGATAACCTTACGCTCTGGCGATAAGGAGCACCGCCGCCGTCATCCGCCCCGCCGCCTAGTAGACTGTCACTACACTGGGAAGAAGTGCGGGGCATTGTGGTGGAATAGTAGTGTCTTGCCAGTAGTGGTGATTGCGCTTAAAAATCGGACGTCACACGGCATAGTGCTCACAAAGTTCAGCGTGTAACAATGCAGCTGCTAATATTGACATCTAGACGATCCACCCAGAAATCACTGGTGGGACATTTCACCGCGCTCACCACTACTGCATTTAGCCTGCGTACAACCTTTGTCCGTAAACTTCCGAAACTGAGTCCATTAAAAAATGCGTTTAACATTGAAATCATTTGTGCAGCACTCCACTCTTTCGAAATAGTCTCTCTTGCAGTCTATACACAGCTTCCAACGTTTCTTGGGGGCTTGGAAACAGTTAGAAAGCGCTTCTTTTGGCAAGGCTGTCAGCTCCTTTGTCGTGGCGTCTTGAATGGCCTTCACGCTCCCCATCCAGCGACCTTTTAGGGCTCTCTTCACACGAGGAAAAGGGAAAAAATCGCATGGAGAGAGGTCAGGCGAGTATGGCGGATGGGGAAGTACAGTAATGCTGTGCTTGGCGAGTTTTGTGACGCTGAGAGCAGTGTGCGGCTTTGCGTTATCGTGGAGAAGGCTCCATTGTCCACATTCCCATAAGTCAGGCCGACGGCGTCGCAGTGCATCACGCATGTGTTGGAGCACGCGGGTGTAAAACTCCTCATTCACCGTCTGCCCTTCTGGGACGAACTCTTGGTGTACGACACCTATGGCATCAAAAAAAAACTATCAGCATCGTCTTTACTTTGGTTTTCTGTTGCCGCACCTTTTTCGACGCCGAAGAGATTGTGGATCGCCATTCGGCGCTCTGCATTCGGCGCTCTGCCTCTTTGTTTGACGACCATATTGAAAATACCATGTTTCGTCTTCAGCAATGATGCTGTCGACGAATGCAGCATCCTTCTCTGCCTCGGAGAGCAAATCAGCGCCCACTGATGACCACTGATGCCCGCGTGTCCTTCTGGTTTTGTGTGAGGGAGTGCGGCACAAGTCTGGCATTCAGCTTTCGTTTCCCCAAGTTCTCACGTAAAATTTGGTGGCATGTTGTCTTACTAATGTCGAGAGCATCTGATAGCATGCGGATTGAAATGGTGCGGTCCTGCTGTACGATTACCCTGATCCAAGCCATGTTGTTTTCATTCCGTGAGGTTGAAGGGCGCCCCTGCCTTGTGTCGTCTTCCACCGACGTTCTCCCCGAAACGAAACTCTTGTGCCACTCGAAAACTCGCGCCTGCGATAATGTCTCGTTGCCGTAAGCGTGACGAAGGAGGTCATATGTCTGTGTGGCTGTCTTGCCAAGTTTCACACAGAATTTTATGTTTACACGCCGTTCCAGGTGGACGTCCATCTCTCCACATTCACTAACAGTGGAAAGCGCAAACGACTAGTGACAACGTATTTTTCTACATGTAGTGCCCTCTAGCGGCGGCCACAGCAATTAACATAAATAGCTCAGGTTAGCCCGAGAAGATGGCACTACATATACGCAGCAACATTTGTTTTGGGGAATCATTTCTAAAGAAAATAAATCAGTCTCGAAACTTTACGGACAAAGGTTGTAGAAACCACGACTCCAGCGATTCTAACTGCCTACTCGCTTAGAACTCTGGGAACGTTCAGTCGATTGCCTAGGCGGCTAAGAATGTATTTTAGCAGCGTCTTCTAGCGGTGCGTTTCCTGGGGCACGCAGTATAGTTGGACTGATCTCTCTTGTTCGTAAAGAAAGACAATGCAGAATTGGCTAACCATAGCGGCTATCAAGCGTGCACTGCACACCTTTGCAGCTGCAGCGGTGCCATAATCACACTCGCGATGGTATGGGCCTCACTGAACATGACGAATAGCATTTTGTTGTTTATTTCAACTTCTACAAGCTGATGCGTTGCTAAGCGCACTAAAGGTAAATTCTGAGCCGACCCTAACTGCAATGAAGAGTGCATACTTTCGTTGCCTCGCTCAGGCAGCTTTTTTTTCCGTACATGTGCGTTCAAAATTTATACCACTCGATGCCGCAGGTTCGGCTATGAGGAACATTGCAATTAATTCCGATCACCTGAAGCGCACCCAGGCCTGAATATACGAACTTTTTTTCGCCTTTTGCCTCCATCGAAACGCGGTCGCCACGGCTAGGAATCGCAGGACCTACCACAAGCATCACAAAAGCTTTACAGCACGCAGAGTTTAGCGACTGACGCCTTCCGACTGCCTTACACCCTGGGAGTGGGCCAGTATATTACACGGACTACCACACTGTTAATGTTATGTACACGTACACAGCACACACACGTATACGTCATGCGCACGTACAAAGCATAAGACGCATTCACTTACTCGTGGATGTCCAGCTGCACGTCCAAGACAACAGCTTTGGGACCTTTTCTTTAAAGTATTGCATCTCAGAGGAGTAAACAGCTTTCTCCTTCTTGCAAAGGCTGTAGAGCTTTTTGCTCACGCAAACTTGATAATGGCGAACACCCCTGTAAAGAACCGTGCCTCAAGTACGTCGTCGTGTACAAGATCTTGAAACATAGAGTGACACATACATGACTATCAAGTATCAATTCGGCCGCTCTGTTCAAATCAGCATTCACAACAACGGAGTGTTTCCAGCCGCTTTCCAGAATCGACAGGTGCAGTACAAAAATGCCTTTACACCACACGACCACGCCACTGAGCTGTTATAATCATTTTAATACCACATATTACGTTTTCCATTCTCTTGGTATCCACTCTGATACAGAGTACATCCATTTCTTTTTTTTCTGCTAAATTATCCTAAACTTGACTTTATTTTCTAATTCGCGCCGTTCTCTGTCCCTCAACGTTATGACTATTTTTCTTTCCCTAGCCTACTGCACTGTTCTTACCCTGGCTTCTAGCCTTTCTCACCGCGTTCAAGTTTCGGTCCCACGGCTGAGTGCTCGCAAGATACATAGTCTACACAGTCTGTTTTAGAGAGGTTGTAAGCTGCTGTTCATAATTTGGGAGTGACAGTGTAATATAATGCACCCCACCTTTATAAGTCCTCCGGTAATCATCATGAACGTATACCAACTAGCTCAGTTTTCTGCCCTGTTGCTCCGCTAATAGCTCTCTTTCATGACCAGTACCTGCCGTACCTTTCTATAATAACATACATGGACCCAAGCTCAAGTGGGTTTCACACTGTCACACCCTAGACCGAGCGGTATTCTCTTGCATGGCCGTTCTCTTTCCAGTGCCCCTTGACCCCGCCACCTCTTCCCTTCCCCGCGCAAGCAAAGCATGTGTGCTCTCTGAATCGTGGGCTACTTCGAATGAGCACCGACTTCCGGAATCGGGTTCGCATATCGAGAAATTATGCAGGCTGCCTTATTGCCCGCAAGATAAAGAAAACAAACCGGACAATCTCGTGACAAGAGCACTAAGCTTTCTTGTAGCAGGGCTGGCGGGAGGAAGGCACGAGACAAGGACGCCGACGCTTATCTCTGATAAGAACAACGTTTTAACGGCTAGGCTATAGGACGGCAGACGCGTAGAAAAGAAAAAGAAAAAGCGACAAACTGGCAGGAATAGTGCCAAGAAGGAAAGGTGGCATTTGCGTCGCATTAGGTTCCAGAAGCAATACTACGAGCACAAAGGGGCGCCCAAGAGGAGGGTGCCCGAATGATTCCGACGTAATGGGGAACGTTTGGCATCACGACCTAATGGAGCCCCTAAGGTAGCGATACGCAACATATACTTTGCCATTCGCCTTGGTAAAAAGCGACTACAGCGGTCGCTGAGGCGCTTGTGGTAGTTGTACAACTGCTGAAAATATGCCATCTCGATAAAGAAAGAACGCGAAACAGAAGAAAGTAAATTAATGATTTCTTGCTAACACACGGGGCGTTTGAGTAAAACCTTATCTTAGCTGAAATGTGACAACTTTGCCAAAATGTTGGTATGCAAGACCAAGACAAAAATCTAACGTTAGCCAAGTGACGAAATGCTCTCTGCAGCAGTGTAGATTGCTTCTAAAGGTGCATAAAATTGAAAAGTTCCATTTTATTCACATTGACGAAAACCCGAATACTATACAGGCAAAAACAAAAATAAAAAAATAGCAGCACTTCTGATATTTGCCTTCTGGCATTAGGGCAGTTTTCGCTCTGTACTTGTTAAGAACCCGTTGCTTGGACGTATTTTCTAGATTACAATGCAGCACGAAACAGCTCCAGGATTTCTGACAGGCACATGTATGCTTGAAATAACTACTCACTTAGCAGCTTGCAGCGTTCAGTTCCTACACTTTGCTCATTAACGCAGGCACCAGATAACTGTACCAAGTAGCGACTTGGAAGCTGAATGGATAACAGAGGCTATTAATTGACTGCTGCTTACCGACACGCTGTGTCCATCCCGCTGGCGTTGTCGTAGTCTAAGATGTGCGGAAGTACGTCGGCAGCCAGAATAGAGAAGCACGGTTTAAGGTGAATCTTGAATTTTGGCACAACGCAGGTTTCTGAAAAGTAGACACAGGAACACACCATTCGCTTCGTGAATACAGCTTCGGCGCTTTCCGGATAACGTTTTGTGTCTCCAAGCAGCTGCGTAGGCAGCAACTGAAGTGGCGGGACAAGGGGAGAAAGATAGAAAAATGAAGGCCGCAGCTAATCTGTAAAATTTTTAATGAACATGCTCCCAATATACACATGTGGGTCGAAGCGCCCTTTGCTTTACGGATGCCAAGAATTTGTAAATAAGCGTTCGGAAGAATACTTGAGGTTTATGAATATAAAGGTTCCATGGCATTGCCTTTGAAAGTTACTGACATGGTTCTCTAACTATCCAAGCTTTCACGCGTGCATAAGTTTTGAACATGTGCTTTACTGAGATAAACTCAATTTTTATTTACCTACGGAGAGGTATTTTATCAGCAGTGAAACACCTAAATGTTATAACTTTCTATCAATTTCTGACATAACATATCTCACGCACATACGTAAGCATACAAGGAAAAAAAACCCGCTGAAAATTGCACTTACTTGCGTCTTGCTCGCACGTCCAGTTATACTTGTCCTCGATGGCAACAACTAATTTGTCCACGTCACCTTCTGCGTCGAATTCATCGTCACCTTTGCAATGAAACGTAGTTTTGACGTTCGACACGCACCACTTGTACTCGCGGAGACCCCTAGAGCATTCGAAACAGTTAGCGCCGCATACAGTCACTGGCATCAACTTTGAACTAATAAGGAAAGTACTCTTGCCTGCACGCAAGCCTGCTTTCATACGGGTTGCCCCTGTCTGTCGTGTGCGGTTGAACTTGCTTGAGGATAATTTCTTCGCATTTATACAGAGACTGTAACATATCCTCTTTGTTGCATTCTGCGAAGAGTGCAAACAAAGTTCACGTTAAGTGGGATGTGTGGTGGTGCTGCAAAGGCTGGTTTCACCTGTTTGAACTCCAGTGCAAAATCCATCGAAAGCACTGTACAAAACGTCGGTGTAATGTTCCAACTCCTTCGATTGCAAGAACTGGTGGTTCAGTCTGCACGGAAGGTCCATTTTCTTCAAGATACATCTTTTGTACGCCGTCACCTTCCTGAGAAAACGGTAGAGGAATAAAGTTGAGCATCGTGTTAGAACCCAGGCTTTTTGGCTTTGCAGTGCTCATAACACTTACTCGCAAGGGTCAATTCTGTCGTTTCTAACGAAAGAATTGGAAAGTTCTTCCAGGGTGCGCACACACTCACGAATACTGGTAGTTACTGAAGCGGTGCTGCAATGAAATCCTGAAAAACGAAATGCACTGTCAACTGTTGCCGTCTACGAGTAAGCCTCAAGTGAAAAAGCACAAACCATTGCACGCCCACTGAAAGCTTGAAGCAAGCCTCCTTGTCAAGAAGCCCATGATTCCAACATGGCTCGCCGTGTTGTCGATATCGATGTTCTGGCAGCTAGAGTCAACTATGTACTTCACACAACTTTGATACCGTTTGTATCCCCTAGGCATGTGAGAAACAGCAACGCAGCTGCTGAGCGTTCGTCATTCAGATGGCGTTAGCGTTACACGTATTGTTAAAGAAAGGAAGGACGTACTCGCATGCCAGCTTCTGCGCTTTGGCGTTTGAAATGGTGCCGACATGCGTGATCACTTCACTCTTCAGCACTTCGATGCAGGCTGGTATCGACTTCAGTAGAAATGATTCGTCACATAGGGCATCTATAAGAGGAACATACCCCAGTTGGTATTTTTTCCCAGGAACATTTTGTTCGCGACGGCATTATTTGAGGCAAGCGCCACCACGTTCAGGAAAAATAGCTAATTTCATCAAAATAAGACATTCTTTCCTGCTTTCATGTTACGTGAAAAATTTATTTGCGAAAGGGCAGGTAGACGCTCAGTTACCACTCTTGTCACGCGTGACATTTATTTCGTAACTAAACTGTGTCGCCTGCTTCCACACCAAAACAACTTCATGTTTCGTGGTATTTATAAAAATTGGAGGATACCTCGCTCTCTTGTTACGCACTGTTCGTTATCACGGTAAATATATTGAGGACAAACTCAATGTTTGTCTCTTTTTCAGCGCGCCTGTGGGAGCATGTTGAGTGGACAAAGGTGGACTACTTCACGCACACGACCCACTTCTGGAGATTAAATTAGGTCGCGAAGAACCTACCGGATGCAAGGTTACAGGTCCAGTTGTACTCCTTGTAAAGTTCTCTGGAATACTCTGAAACGATGGCATTCTCTCCCGTTGTAGAACAGAGCTCAAGCTGAGCAGAACGTGCGCACTCCTCGTACGACTTCACAGCTCTGTAACAGAACATTAGTGAAAGGAGAAAAAAATGCTGTCGCACCGCATGAACACACGCGATACAACCAATTTCACATACTTGCAAGTCAGCTCGACATCTCCGGTTTGGAATTTTTCGCCAGTAAATTCAGCTGGCACTGTCCTGTTGAACAACTCTTGGCAGTGTGTGAGCTTGTCTCTCAGGAGATCATCCTCGCAGCCACTCTTTCCTGCGCCAGCAAGTACAAGACAAGAAAACAAGCTTGTATGATTTAAATAAATAAATAAATAAATAAATAATTAAATAAATAAATAAATAAATAAATAAATAAATAAATAAATAAATAGCCAGAACTGCGAGCCGGAGGTCGCTAGATTCGACCTCCAGAATTGTTGCGGCGATAGCCACTGCAAGTGGGAGAGACCCAGTACGTGTGGAATGGAAAGTCAACATACGCCACATGACGGCACCGTCCACGAAGGTAGACTCCACAGCGCTTGTATCGTTGCAGATCCAGCTGTATGCGTCTAGTATTTCTGTCGTAGCCGCCCTCACGTCGTGATGGTGCAAGACAAGGTCGTCTGGGTTGCATATCCTTCCCGCTTGCACTGTGACGCAGAGCTCGAAGGACTGCATGACACTGGCGTAAACAATGACATTGTAGTCAAATGCCAAGAAGTTTCTAGACGCGTGGGCTCGTGGAATTTTTAATAACTCAGGCTAGTAAGCCCTTTAGGCGGGAGACATCAGCAGAAAGCAAAAAAGAAAGAGAACTGTGCACGCGACATGCATGTCTGTACAATTAGTGCCTAAACAACAATAAGACAAGCACGGCCGTTTCTACGCAGGATCAAGGCTTTTGTTTTTCTTAGCTCAACCGATATACTAGACTCTCAGCAGCAGAGCCCATTACGTTAGCCGTCTTGAGTACTGAAAGCCTGGATGCGGAAAATCTGAGAGGCCTCGTCATATTTGCAGCGCATTAGGTGACGCAAGACAAACACGTGCATTTTGCCAACGACTCCAAACTGGGCACATAAATATGCTGTAAATAGATTTGCTTTGCTATGCCCTACAGGACTGACACCACATGCCTGTTTACATACGCAAAGCAAAATTGTTTTTTTCCGATGAGAGCGGTGGGAAAGAGCATCGGAACGATATTTTAGAAGGAGGAAAAAAAGGAAATACCTGCATGCCATGGCTTGGTTGTCTCCCACCAGCTTTCCGCCATCCAATTTCCCATACAACACGCTCGTAATAAGCCCGTTACAAATCTTGAGGTTTTCCATAAGGTTTCCAAGAGTGCACTGGTGAGCTGCACAACAAGCATAATGAGTGCTGTGCGTAGATTCAAATGAAGCACGAAAACACCCGAATGACCGGAAAAAAGCATATAGCTCACAATTGCTCGTGTGGCAAACCCAGCTGTATTTGCTTGGAAGAAACTCGGTGAAAACTCTGACGTCCTTCCTTTTCAAATATTTATGCAGCGGGGGGCACATTTCATAAACCTTGCTGTCCACGCAGTCTTGGTAGTCTTCCAGACCGCTGCAAAAATGAAGTTTGATTATCATTCATCCGGAGAGAAGTTGCTTAAATTTAGGTACTTACCTACACGCCATTTGCATTTTTGCCTTGTCCGCGGGATAAAATGTATTTGGTGCAACAGCCATGTCTATAAACCCGAGGCATGTCTTAAGCTGGTCCACAATGCTATGAGTCTTGCATTTCTGATCTAGAAAATGATCGCTTAGAATGTAGGATGGGCGAAATTCAGACATAACCTTACGCTTACCTTGCCCGTTCAGCGCACACGTCCAGCTGAACTTCTTCATGATGTGGCGGGTTAACCGCCTCACTTTAGTTGATCTTACAAGTATTTTGTTGGCACATACACGGGAAGTTTTGCTGAGGACGCAGTTCTGGTAGTGCTTGAGACCCCTACGACGCAAACACGCTTATAAGCCGTGAAAAAAGGAGGCAAATACAAGCAGCAAATGCAAATACAAACAAATAACGAGAGTATATCGCAAAGGCTTACTCGCAGGCCTTGGCATGCGCTTGCTTGTTATTCTTTTGGCCAGAATTCGGGATCACGAGAAAGTACATTATTCCGAGGCAGCCTTGCATCTCATGCAGCAGTTCGGTTTCATTGCACGTGTCTGTCAGACCTATGGAAGAAAGTATTCATTTCATTTATGAAGAAAGTATTTAGACAGTAAATAAGGTTGAGCCCATTTCAATCATGCAATGAACGCGGATTTCGTTCGTTGTATATTAAGTTCGTACTAAGTGGACTTTGTCAGACATAAGTGGCATTAATTCTGAGAAATTTTTGTTACGTGCATCTACTTGAATTCATATCTTATCACAGCGTTTTCCAAGCTCTCCAGCGCGCCCATGTGCTTCTCACCCAGACCCTTGCTGCCGGAGAGATGCTTTAGGGACGCGATATTGCTAATCGCGATTGAGGCGTTCACGGCAACTCGTGGTAGGTCTGCCTCTTCGTCTCTGATCACCGGCGAAATTGCAAGCAGGCAGCGACGACGGAGCTAGAGCAGCGCACGTGCGCGAAGAACGCACAGCCTGCACGCTGCCTGCACGCGTCAGCAGTGCAGTGGGTAGAGAGCCGATTGGGCAAGCGAAACACTCCGCACACATGACCAGCTGGGCTGGCAAGACGCACAGCATCCCACAAAAGTTTTCGGAACAAGGAAAATACAACAAAGCCTAACTGCTGCGCAGTGTAAGCATGCAGCCACGAACTGAAGGGTGTGCACTGCAGTTCTCTTTGTGGGCCCACCGTTGGCAGCACCTGCCATCGCAGGACAGTGGCGCATCGCTTAACCGCTGCACCACTGCGCCCCAGGAGTGGTGTGAGGACTTCCAGATATGTATGAATGTAAAGTAGAGAATGACCAATTCCGCACATATGGACATTAACCCATTAACGCTATGGCGTCATACCCTTGAGGCGGAGTTCAAGTGTCCCCTCCAGTTTTTTTTTTGTTAATTTGGTATTCTGAAAACTTCTGTGGGCACCTGTACCACGTGACTAGAATTTCAACATGTCAAAACCGCTGCCACTGGTTGATCACTGACCGTGGTCAGTAGTTTCGTTTTCAATGCGATACACTCTCGCATCCCCCACGCTTCTTCCGCGTTAGACGCCTTGTCCAGCCGGAACACACGTACGCACTGTTTAACCTTGTAATCCGTCGACGCGCGCTTGGCTGGCGGTTAACTGCAGTTTCAACGTCGGCTTTTTAGCGTGAGCATTAAACGTATGCACTGAACTTTGACTCTGCGCTGCAAAACCTGACTGCAGTTTGTCTGAAACCTCGGGTCAGCGTTGAATGTGGGATCAAAGAAGGCGAGAGGGTGAGTAAGGAAATACGTGGCGGCCAGTCAGAGAAAGGGACAGGGAAGTGGGGCAGAGGTTGAGGATGACGAAGAGTGCGGAAGCGCAGTTGGAGCGTGGCGGCATTCAGTTCTAATTCGTCCTTTAAAGCAGTCGGGCGGGTACTGAGTGTCCTTCTCCCTTCTCCGAAGCAGTTTCACTTGTGTTCACTGAACGATGCCAGTTCAGAAAGCAAACCGAAACTTCTTAGTGTGAGTGGTTTCAGTCCGTCCACAGAGATCAGTCACACAGCGAGGTGCGGAGTCACTATTGCTAACGCATATTCCGTCGAACGAATCACACTAATCATCTCTGGATTTTTTTACAGCTTTTCTGAAGTAGCCATGTTATTTCGCTGAGGGGGGGGGGGGGGGGGTAAGAGGTCACGGTGGCGTGGGCGAGTTTACGGCACCTCCTCGTTCGCTTTAACCCAGTGTCGCGGCCGTGGTTATTCGTTTTATCCGATACGCAGAGCCATTGGCATAATGCAGACTGTTGCAACGCCAAACGTGCACTGGGCGAAAGCTGCTTGTTATGGAGGAACGCCAACGCTGCAGACGACGCGGATTTATAATTGATCCCGAGGTAAGTACGTCGTCTAAACTTAGTATTGAAAAAGCAAGACTGTCGAGTGCCATCTCTGCATCAAATTCCAGCGCGAATAAGCGAGCGGTTTAACCGACAGAAGCCTATTACGGTGCGCGTTTAGCGTTGTAGCAGTCAATATTTTGACGGGAGCAGCGCCTCGTTAGTAATAAGCGAGCGCTCGTTACAACTGCGGCCGTTATAAGTGGGTTCGACTGTAGTCCAAATATTGGAGGCATGTCGCAACCACTAACTATAATTCTCAAATTACATCTACGATAACGACCTAACAGAAGAGAAAAGAAACGAGGGAAGCCACCTTGAGGCTTTCAAAGCTGTGTTCTCTACTTGAACCAGAGAAAAAAAAAAGAGTCCTTTTGAAGCTAGTTCTTCCTGTGAAGCTCTTTACGCGACCACTGAAAATCTTGACGTGAAAAACACTAAGGCAGCTTCATGCGTCATCTGTACTTGGATTTCGTAACGTTCGCCCACCACTGTTTTTCATCAACTAAGACAGATGACAAGCGTCGCATTTCAACGGGTGCCAAATGTTCCGATTCCTGCATGCTGAAAATTTGTGTCTTGTCGATGCTTCACGGGGAGTATAAATAAGTTCGGAGCATTCGACAGTGTCCACCATAGCGTATGCTGTAGCTTTTCGATGTATACACAAATAAGGTCAAAGGTCAACCCAAAGGTCACCCAATGTCAACCGGTCAACTAAACGTAATGGGTCAAGGTCAGGGGTCAAGAGTTCGACACCATAACTGTACCACATAAAGTCATACACGGCTAACATGGTTGAGCTGAAGGTCGTTCAAGGTCATTCTCCGCCCAACGCGACGACTGGTTTACCTAGCGTAGTGAAGCTTTTCGCTTCAAAAATGATTGCATAATTATACTAGAATGGGGATAACACGAAGTAGCTTTCGTTAAAGGCGACGAAGTTTCCCGAAGCAAAGCCAACTTTCTAGTGGTGGCTGCAGATACAAGATAGGACATGCTGAGCACTGAAATAAATGGCTTTGCCCGCAGAAGCCGCAAAAGTACCATCGTTAGTATCAGTTTCGTTTCACACACTTTAAGCCTTTTCACTCACATATCCTTGCAATGAAAATAAGCCTTACTTTTGTTGAGGGCATCGGAACACACCCACTTGTATTTTTCAAGGACGTCTTTGTTCGGGGCAAGTGAGATGTTGCAGTGCCCAATGTTTTGACGGAGGCAGAGCTGGAACTGTTTGTATGCACTGTAAAACAAATTAACCTTTGTTAAACTATGAACCTTTCACAGTGCAAAGCAGCACACGGTACAGCAGCTTATCGCGTGCAGGGTGACCCATAACTGTGGTATGCTAGATAATGAAAGTTACCTGCATGCTTCCTTGAGTTTAGGGCTGTTATTCTTCTTGCGAATGTTTGGAATTAAGTTGGTGTCAACAATACCTTGACACCTCCGCGACCTTTCAGCGAGCACTTTTGGGTTGCAGGAATCTGAAAAAGTCAAATTTGTGCATATGTAGAAGTGGCAAAGGTATTAACAAGCCGTAGGGCTTATGAGCTGCTGGAAGATACTATAAATGCAATATATACGAGTACACGATATTACAGAGAAATGGAGAAGCGTTAGTCACCTAGGTTAATGGGGTCTTTGTGTTTCAAGCACGCTTCCTGAGCATGTTTTGCACGTTTTGCGGCCATTCCACTGATGGTATTCCAAAGGTGCACAGATCTGTCCCCGGCACAAAGGTCAAGGTAGCTCCGCTCAAAGCAGGACTGGTATTGATGGAGGCCCCTGGAGAACGACAAAGAGTAAAAGTGATAGTGTACTGGCGCCAAGGTAAATATGCTGACCAACGTACGAAGGTCACATCTATTAGGAGAACATTAGTTTCAAGAGCGGTCAAAGAATAGTTGCTTTAGTGGTAATATATCTGCAGCCATTCTGTGCAGCCGTGGAGCAAATAATGAGAGAGGAATTTTGCGCACGCGAGTGCCAGTCAGCCAATGAACCTTCCGAAATAAAGCCTCTAGATTTTTCTTGGATTCATACGCCTATTATTAACACATCTCTATTTGGGTAATATTATTCTGCTTTCAGAATACATTAACGTGATGCATCTACGAGAAAGTTTCACTGAGAAATCGGCGCAGAGATACGTCGCAACTAAACTCCCGCTTCACCAGCTGGAGGGCGAAAAGCCTGGGATTTTTTTTTTATGTTGAGTTAAGAGGGCAGACACTACGAAGTTGGGACCTGAAGAGGATTCAGTCCTGCAGCATGAAACTAATTCATAAGGTATCAACCAAGGAGACTGAGGTTAGCAAGACTTTATGCATACCTTTAGGGTTTTAACTTTATTGTGTGGTTGTTATTGTTCAAAACATTAACAGCGGTTCAGCTTCAGCGACCGATTGAGCTGATTAACTCAGAGGAGTAAACTATTTAGAACTATGGTTTTAACTTAAGACATTTTCCGACTGTCCGCGAAGACACCAAGGCGCAAAAACATGGTAATGCACACCACCCACCTGCAAACCATTGTACTGCTGTCGGTATCTCTCAGAGTCAGCTGAGATAATGACGTGTAATTTAAATGGAGCTCACAACTCTTTGCGTGCGCCATGACGTGTCTTGCAGTGCACTCTAAAAGTAAAAGAAAAAAGTTAAAATTTTTCGAAGAAGGCATTCCCCTATTGATTAGCTCCGCACTCAACGCGTACCAGTTTTTACATAGTCCTGACATATCCACTTGTGCTTGTCGTATAAGTCGAACAGGTACTTTCGAATTGCCGGTCTTTGAACAATTGTTGTGTCGTAACCGCAATGCTTGCTTATTTTCGTCACCACACAGTACCGATAGTCTTGAAGTGCTCTGAAACAGTCATCACGTGCACGCAGCATAACGGTTAGAGTTAAATTCGCAGAAAGTAAACTGACAAAAGATTGGACAAGTCATTTCACTTACGAGCATGCCATCTTCATGTCAGTAGCATTGTACGATCCCAGCAACTTGGGCCTCACCACCGTTTTCACAAAGCCCAAGCAATGCTTCAGCTCATCCTCAAGGTGTTCCTCATTGCAGTCACCTGGCAAAACAATTAATTATCGTACATATTTGCACAAACGTCAATAAGTGCATTGATATCATACTACATACCGCTGCCACTTTTCCTGGAACTGCAGTACCACTTGTATTCATTTATTTTGTTGTACAGGAGCATCTTAATTTCAGGCGAGGCCATTATTTCCTTGTTCCCACATATCGTTGACTTAGCTTTTTGTACGCACTTGGAATAAGCGGAAAGACTCCTGTTTGAAAAAAAAAAAATGATGTATGAAAATTAGAATTAAAGGAATAGCATTTGTGAAAGCAGCAGTATGAGTTCGGCATTAACGTACCCGCACACGTAGCTGTATTTGAGTGTCTCAAAAGTGTTGTCAACGTAGGGTACAACTCCAGGAATCAGAAACACTTCGCACTGCTTCAGATGAGAGACCAGCTCGTCGACGTTACAAAGTTCACCTGCTGAGTGTTTGAAAGCGCCATATGCAGCAGATCAATAAAGTATTAATTTACCGTATACTTACCTGTCTTTTTCCGGTCGCATGTCCATAGGTACTTATGGTACAAGTCTTGGGTGTAAAAGCTTATTTCTGATATTTCGGAGAGGACCTTTGGCTCTTTGCAAACAGATCGAATGTTGAGGTCAATGCACTCTCTGTACTGCTGAACGAAACTGAAAAGAGGAGGAGTGGTGCTTGAACAAAGTACCATACAAGAATAAGCTCGGACGTACCTGCAAGCAATATTGAGCGCGAATGAATCAGATTTGCGAAGGTGGTGAGGATCTCCAATGCCTGCAATAAAGCCTTGACATTCCGTGATGGAAGGCAGAATGTTCTTTACAGTGCAGTCCTCTGTAGGAAAGAGTATTTAATTCGCCTTTAATTATTTACATTTAAGAATACATCTACCGTACCAAGAAATCGCCACAAAATAAGACAAAAATAGGACACAGTTTTGTAAAACGGCCATGCGGCGCGTCCATTTCAACGAAACTTGATAAGCGCGATTATTTAGTCGAAATGCCAGTACAGACGCTGCTAGAATGGGGAGCGAGCTGCGCAAGATTCTCGCGCGATTCCTTCAGTTGTCGGGTCTCGATAGTGCAGTTACGGGTCGCTAAAGAAGCACAAGATATATAAAAATGCGTGAATTACGCCTTTCCAAATATTATTCTTTCTCCCTGTATATTAACCATCAAGCGTATTTAAGTCTAATTTCTATGCGGGATTATGTCCACTGGGCATTTTAACCTGTTATTTTCAATATCACGCTTAACTGGATAGCAACCAATGCAAGTGGCGACAACACAGCGCTGCAGCCCAGCTCATGCGCGCTTAATAAAATTTTGTAAGCTTTCATCTTCAGACTGTATAAAAGAAATGTTATTTATTCCTTTACAAAAGCAATTTTTTGCTCACGATGAATAATTACCTTGCAATATATTCAAACCTATTAACTTGTGTAAACGGAAATGCACACGAAAACCGAGCGCCATTCGAGCGATGTTCCGTGCACAAGTTTCTCAACTTTTCTCTTCCGGGGCAAAACTGCTCCTCACACGCTGTGGACATATATATGTGCATAAATAACTCACCAGGTTTTGTGTTCAATTCACAAACCCATGACAAGTTTCTTGGCACCCCTACTGTGTAGCGTTGAACAGTTTTTTCCTGCAGGACAGGGTTTGAAGCGTCGCAGGCCTTGAAGATTTCAGAATGCACGCAGTGTCGGTAGTTAAAGAGGCCCCTACAAAAAAGAGAATATGTTTAACATCAGCGCCACCACTATGCTTCTGTTGCGAGTTTGTATTCTCTAGGATTAAAAGCAGTTACCCGCAGGCCTGCTTCGTAGCCTCCATGTCGCCACTGTCCTGGATACTGTCAATCAGCACGTAATCGACAAGTCCTTTGCATTTGTAGACGCTTTCCAGAACTGTGTTTCTGTTGCACTCTGTAAGACATACATTATCATGTAGCGCACGATGAAACAAACCGAATAAAATGTAGGCTGTTATCACACGTACCTTTGACGTCAATCATGTTACAGAGCCCCATAAACTTTGAGATAACGTCATTTGTAAAAAATAGAACCTCTGGTGACCGCATTGCATCGTCATCTTTGCGACATTCGGGACTGGTACGCATGCTAAGGCAGAGCTTGTAGTCTTCTAGAAATCTGTGGGCAATTTGAAGGGGAATTAGGACAGCTGAAGACACACAAGTATGGTTCCATATGACTTACGTGCAGAGGTGCTCGGTGTTAAGCCCCATGACGGAGATGTCGAACTCTTTATTCAGAAGACCGATGCACTTGGCCAATTCCTTCCTTAGTTGCTCCTTGTCACACTTATTTTCTAAGGACGTATGTCAAGATTAAAAACTTCGTTAGAATACTATCCACAGAATGCTTAACGAAGAAAAGCTATTGCGAGAAAGACTGACGAACTCACGAGGCTCGGTTGTGTTACACGTCCAGTCGTAGAGATTGTAGTTATTCCGCAAGTATTTCGTGACATCACTACTCATGGGAACGATCTTGTCTTCGCATACCGGGCTGAGCCGCGAAAATATGCACCTTTTGTATTCCCGAACTCCACTGTAACGCCAAGTGTTAGGATAAAGTGCAAAGTCAACAGGGTGAAGTGCCGAACGTTTCTTCCAGCCACTAGGGCAATCGGGTGACTGTTGCCACCGGACTTTAAATTTCTCAAGCAAGTGACACGTACGCTTTTAAAGCACTCATGGTCACAAAATAATGAACACCTCGTACGGCGTGCAAGTGAATATTGGTAACTGACTTTGGCAAAATTAGATGGCAGAATTATTCACGAGGTTCGCATCGGCTAGCTGACGTTACTGCGGACCACACAGCTCCTGAATGCCAGAAAAAAAATGACGAAGACTGAACGACAAAGCGCAGTTTAGGCTTTCCTAATAACCTAAGCAATTGCACAAGTACAAGTAGGACGACCGCCTTACCTGCAAGCGACGCCAAGCCTCACTTGGTCGTACGGATCATCGACGAAGGGAACAACTCTATACTCAATTATGCCTCCGCACTCGCTGAACGCGGCCACAAGCTCTGTCTTGCTGCACATTGCTTCGTTAACTGAAAAAGGCAACAACGTCGCTTGAAGACACTGCTTCATAGTGTTAAACAATGACGAATATACCTGCGTTAAGGTCCCTGGAACATATCGTCTTGTAGACGTCAAGAGCGTTTGAGAGGTACGCGTGGACGCTTTGGTGAGCCGAAGCAATCTCCATTTTCTCGCACAAAGGAATGACCTTCTGTTTGACGCAGTTCCCAAAAATTTCGATTGAGCTTGGAGAAGGAGAAAAACGCGATGAAGAAACGTCGTTATCGTGTCAACGGTACTGGGTCGGGCGGAAATATTCGGCCGAGAGTTATGAAAATGCACGCTTACCTGCAGGCCTGAATCAGATCGCTGTTGTCTGTGTACTTTAAGAGAGGTTCCACGTCGAGGTCCCATATTCCGTCACATTCACGCAACGCGGAGCCAAGACTACTTTCTGAGCAGTTGTCTGAAAAACGTGTACAGACGAAGCAGATATTTTGCAACAGAATATGCAAGCAGTTTGACTAAGCTTCAGTGACCCTGAAACACTCTTAGTCGACAAATACGTGCCCCTCTTGGATACTTTCCATCGCAAGGTGCTTAAAAAAGGCCGAATATTACAGAGGCAGGCCCAACGCAGCATTTGAAATGCATGCAATCCACGGTCAGTCGTATATTACTGTAATGCGCTTTCAGTTTTTTTTTTACAATGCGACTTGAACGTGCTTTTCACTAGTACAATGAAGTTCGCCAATGAAGGATTTTCAATTTGAAATGAACCAAGAAAACCTCTTCTGGCGCAGTGAAAGCCACGGATCGCAGCGGAATATTGAGAGGGACAAGAAAATGCACTAACAATGGTGTCTTAAAGACTCTTTAGATAAGGAGAAACCGCAGAAGTCGCTTACTTGTGCTGATAAAATGAGAGTACTTCTTTACGATCTGTACAGGGTTCGTCAAGGACACTTGTAAATCTTGGGACATGTCAGTGCTCCCGCACGCAATCTTCGTCATTTCCTGAATGCAGCCTTTGTAGTTGTCAAGGTACCTAAAGAAAGAAATTAACTTTTGGGTTGGGGAACCATAGAAGAAGCGGTCCACTTTTTTGCTTGCGTCTTTTTTTCACTTTACCTCTGCACCGCCGGCAGATCTAACTCGGCCGTGTCAGATCCCAAGTTTGGAACCACTCCGTAACTTATGAACCCGAGGCACTCTTCGTACATCTCCGATAGCGCAGCGGACGAGCACTTTGGTTTACCTGCGCATTAGTGACACACAAGGCTTGGCACAATGCACCTTCGAATGGTAATGGACGATGCAACGCAATGTGAACTCTTCCTGACCTGGTAGTAAGAAGGAGCAGTAATTTCTATAGCTGTCATTTAGCAGCTGTGTGTGTCTTCGAATGCGTGAAAGTTTCAGTACGGAGGGAAAAAATCGGCATTCCTGAAGTTGGTTGTCTATGCAAGTCTGGTGATCCAGGTAATACCTGAAAAAGTAATAAAAGAGGCAATTTCTTGACTGGTGAAAAGTGATAAACGACGAAGTCGACATGAAGGAGTCAAACGTGACGCTAGAAAGGGAGCGGTGTGGTCATCACCTCACCTGCCTTCCTTTGCTCGTTCTGGCCATGGAAGCCTAGCACCGCATAGCGGCCGAGTATGTAGTCATCTCGCCTCATTCGAGGTCATCGTATATATACAGCAGGTTGCCTTAATGGCTCTAAGAAGTGCAGTAAAAGCTTGCCAAGTTAATAGTATGCTGCAGAGGCGGATGTGCGGTGCTTGTATCTGTGCGACTCTTATCTTTGAGTGTACGCTTCCGCGAAAGCATTCTCTCAACTCAGCAGCGGCAACTAGATGCGGTTCTTTGGCGCTGTGCTTGGAAATGACGTTTTCTATGCTCTACTCTGGACCGTCAGCACGTTTCAAAGAAGCTTTACTCAGTCTGAATTATTTTAGAACGTCTTTACTCCAGGACGGCTTGGCTACCTCAAGCCAAGTGTGAAACAAAGAAGAAAAAATGCCCCCAGAACACCCCTGGGTTGTCTCTTTACAATTGGATTCAAGGGTGCTGTTCATAACAGCTGTGACACATTTACACGCAAGACCTAAAGGCTGTGTACGATGAAAATCTCATATCAATTAGGGGCAACGCTAGCTTTTAATAAAAGCTGCCGATCTCACTAGCAGAAACTTACTCGCAGATGCTGCTTATGTCGACCTCGGTTTTGTTCTTCACTGCAGCTATGGCGAAGTCTGCGAGACTCCTGCACTGCTTCAAACCAGCTTCAAGTCTGTCCACATTACAGTGATGGCCTGAAACAGAAGACATTCCCGTTTAACGTACACAAGACAGCATGGTCGAAAGAGATAGGCTTACTTTTCAACCTAACGTTCAAGCTGTCACATGTCCAGTTGTACTTGCTGTACAGCCGTGTAGCGTAGTACTCGACGTCTTGGCTGTCCGGAAGCGATTGCTGTTGCTTGCTAAATTGATCCAGCTTTGCTCGAATGCATCTTTGATAGTCTCTCGCACTCCTATCAACAAGAACAATTTTTTTTTCGAACACATCTTTGTTGGTCGTATATTGAGAAAGACCAGCGAAAAAAAAACAAACTTACATGCAGGCTTCACGCATTGCCTTATCCTTAAAACTGCTCCGCAGAGGTCGTTTAACACCGAAGAGGACAAAACCGTAGCATTCTTTGAGCTGTTTGACCAATTCTGTCGTGTTCTTGAACTCGCTCATGCGTCCTATTAAAGAGACAAATATGTGCGGTAATGGTTAGAATAATCACGCGCTCTAGTTTATTGAGGCCATGCGATAATTTAAAGCGGCGCCGCAATTATAAGATGGCGGTTCCCTGAGTATACATTTCCGGCCACATTTAGAACTTTCAGTAGACATCTTATGCATCGAGGCTTGCGCAACAGCTGTGCCGAGTGGCTGTTACCGCTTTGCGTCTGCAGTATTGCGCAGTGTTGCCCAGCGTACAGTCATTACCTTCCCGTTTCCGGAAGCAGGTCCAGTTGTACTTGTTAAATGTCGCAAAGGAGAAGTGGGCCACCTCGGGAAGGAGGAACACTGGCGACTCCGGGGCGCACTTCGCGCTCATTTTCTCACGGACGCACTCCTGGTAAAGACGAGTGCCCCTGCACAAGCGGAGATAACAGTGACCGGGTGAAGGCGTCTATTGCGGTACAAGGAAGCCGTAAAACAAGTTCAGCAAACGTTCAGGAAGTCGCCGAAACGTAGTTTCGCTTCTCGAAGGGCGTCTTCCGCTCGCGTGCCGATTGTTAAGTCTGTTTGCAATGCGAGACACGTCCTGTGGGGCGTCGGTCCACACGAGGGGGGGGGGGGGGGGGGGGGGCTGAGATTATCAGATTACCAGAACGATTGCGACGCTCGCGCACTGTTTGCTTCCCTTTACTGCAGCCAGCTGTTAAGCTACCCAGGACGCATTCTGCAGTAACGGCGTTCACTGCGGCGCCCCAGGACAAGCGTCTCAGCCACTGCCCTGCTTCCCAGAAGTCCCCTTTTACTTCGGCATAGATAACGCGTTTTCATTTGCAGAGCACCCGAGTGAAACCGAGATTGTGCGTTATAAATTTGAGAAATACCTCAACTGTTAAAAAAAAACATTTAGCCTTTGACTGTCTCAGACAAAATTATTCCCCGAAGTAACAAATTAACAAATGTTAATTATTTACGAGCAGCTATAAGCAGAAGAAGCGCGTCGCATGCCGTAATGCGACAGCGAAATAGAAACAGCCTGTATTACAAGGTCACAAAAAAGAGGAAACGAAAGAGCGACGAAGGAAAATTCACAAGCTGGACGACATAACAAAAGCAGCTGGAGTTGGTGCTTTCGTGGCAACACTGGATCTGGCGAAAAGCGTTTGTCAGGCTATTGACGCTAGCTTCAGTTTAAACTGCACATGCTAAACCGCCGCGCAGCGGTTTATGTATTCAGCCATAATGTTAATTTCGTCAGTAGAAAACATACCGGCAGGCTTCACTAAGCCTCGACGTGTCGGACATGTTAACCGCATTTGGTATCACTTTAGTCGTCATGATCCCCTTGCAACTGTTCAATTCACTGAGGAGACTGTTCTTGTTACAGTCAGGGTCTAAAACAAAAAGAAAAAAAAACGCGCATTCTATTAGTAAAACTCTAATAAATGCAGTAAATGAAATGTGAACACATACAAGTTATCGTTAGAGGCTGCACCTGCTAGTCTGCTAGTGCAGCAAAAGAAAAAGTTCTCACGATAGGATGCACTTACGATTGTCGCAAGTCCATTGGTACTGCTCATACACAGAATAGGTGTAGTTCTTCACTGAATCTAATAGGAGCACTTGACCTTGGTTTCCTGCGCAACTGCCGATTATTTCCTCGTTGACGCAATCTTGGTATGTGTTAAGTGCACTGCACGAAGGGCAAAATGAAAAACAAAAACAGGCGTCAGCTAGCTTGAACAGAAGCGACTCGTAAAAGCCCACTAGTTGAACACAGGCAGAATGACCCACACATACCGGCAAGCAAGCTGTAGTTTGTCCTGCCCAGCACTAGTATCAGCATTCGGGATAACTTTTGCTCGTACGTGTTCTCCGAAGCATTTCTCCAGCTGAGCCAAGAGCGTTTCGCTTCGGCACGCTTGCCGTTCTAGAAGAAAGCAATTTCAGGTGCACCTGAGAGATGGGTCGTGGCGAAGTGATGTGACACATTGTTGTAGAGCGCCATTTCACGTATCAATCATGTTTTGGAGATTTTTAACTGCACCTCAGGCTGCAGTGAGCGTAATGTAGCTCATCACATTGGACACGATACATCACCGCACGTAGAGGCATTCGTGATCATGACTTGGAAACGTGTATATCGCCTAATTCTTTATGAGGTATGTTAATCATTTAATCTACACATCTATTTCTAGTGCCAGATGCGTATGTTCCCAGTCATGCAGATCATGTTAGAAAGTGCGAACGAAGGCTGCATGGCTGAAAAGAGAGTCGCCATAGATCAAGCAGTCCCACACGCTGTCGAGACTCCTTGTGCTAAGCATGCATTCTAAGGTAGTCAGGCTCCAGGTAGGACGAAAATATGTAAAGTACATTTTGGTTTAACCAGTACAGTTAAACATTTACAACTCAGAGACAGCAGGAAGACTTTCATATTAAGCATATGTGTTCCACAAGAGTTTGTTACAAGAGGGTTGTACTGTAGCTGCGCCATAGTTTGCAAACGTTCTTACTAGCAGTTTTACCGGGCTACTGATTCTTACAGCACATTTAGTGGGCTGCTTTAGCGAATAAAACAACGGCGTTAGATGTCCATGACCAGAGCATAAATGCTTTTAAACAAAGTTCGACGCGACGTTTCTTGCTAGCTGAAAATCGTTATGTGCATAAATTCGATCTAAAATTAGAATGAAAACATGTACAGGCCCTACCAAAAGGCGGGTATGATAAAATTTATAAGCGATATTATGCCCTTGGCTCAAAGAAAAGAAATTCTGTTAATGCAACAACGTTGCTTGAGATAACCAGTGCATGTCTCCGAAATACAGTGGACCATCGCTCCAACGAAAAAAAAATTAGTCCTTCTGTTGATCTGTTTTCGTTCCTGAGTACTCTGTCACTTTTCTTTTCGCATAGTGCAGTTTTATCAAAATACTCCCTATAAAATGTTCTCTTTCCCGTCCGGTTCAATTTTGCTGAACGACGGTCCACTGATTTCGGTTCGATCTAGACTCGCTCAGATACTGTACTTTTCTGATGCACAGCGTCGCACGTCCATTTGTAGTTCTGCACCAGATCGTGGGTGAAGTACTGCACCCGTGGCAGCCGCAAGGCATAGGGACTGCGCGGACATTTTGCGTTGATGGATGAAGATATGCAGTACTTGAACTCCTGGTAGCCTCTGCACCGGAGAAAATGACCGCATTAATGCAGGTATCGACCAATGTTCCTTCGGATCAGTAGCGGCAAGAGAAAAAGGAAACGTACGTGCACGCTGTTTCGAGTGAAGCATTCTTGCTCGAATTCGTTATGTACGGAAGGACCAGCACGTTCAAGAAGCCGAGGCATTCACTTAGGGCGTCCATTAACTCGTTTCCGTCGCACTTATCTAAGGAAACAGGAAACAATGCAAGTCCACTGTAGTACAACGCTTCAGAAAGAACGTAGAAGACGTTGAGACTAAACTATTAGAGGCTAGCCAGATGCGGATGAGCAGCGGAAAGCCTTTTTTTTCTTTTTCATTACGCGGTGACTCACCAACTTGTCCCGCCTGGCACGTCCAGTTGTACGCGTTGTACAGGTCCCGCACGTAGTGCAAAACATGGGGCGTTTGAGGAAGGACCCTGTGAGCGCACTTCATGTTCAGCTTCGAACTGACGCATTCCTGATAAGTGGTGACGGCCCTATGGATAATAATAAAAAAAGGAATGTGCAAGAACAAGGTTATCCTCACCGGCACTCCAACAACTCTACTCCCGCTGGTAGAGATGCAACCAAGAACTTTTCCTCCCCTTCCGCAACTCAATTACGCATCGTCTACACAGCAATATTAAATCAATAGCAAAACTATCCGATCACGGGCTACAAATTCAGTCATCCAGTCATCAGACACTGAAATTGTCTGCCCAACGAGGCATTAAATTCCACTTTCCGATGCATTGCTGACATGCGTTTCGCGCGACACTTTGTTGGCCCGACTGTAAAACATATCGCTTCAAACATAATTGCCAAGAATTGGGTTTTTCGGCTTCTGTTGTCGTTCTGAACTGTCCGTTTAATGGCTATTTTACAGCACACCAAATTTTGCTACCAGTGATGTTTGATACACAGCCTGTTGCATGAGACTGGCGATGCGTTGCAAAAAAAAACAAGTGTGAAGAGACGATACTCTGCAAACACTTTATATACTCTACATACATACTCTCAAACGATACTCTACAAACATACATACATACTCTACAAACTACATGCATACTCTAGAGACATACTCTACAAACGATACTCTACATACAAGTGAAAGCAGAACAAACACGGCTGGTTGCGTCTCATAGAATTTCACCTTTTTACATCGAGTCCAAAGGTTTTGTTATATTCATTTGGAGGTGTTGTTCTTACGTGCACGCCGCTTCCGTCTTCCATGCGCTAACTTCCTCGGGATTCAGGCCGTGAACGGTCGCGTTGAGCTGCCTCGAGCAGTTCTCCAGGTGTCCCAGAACCAATAGCGGGTTGCACACGGCTATACGTCCACAAAGGGCACGAAGAGACAGCAGCAACAAGATACAGTAAGACAAACAATTTTACCGCATCACAGCGAATTACCTTTTGGAGTTGCGGGTTCACAAGTCCACTCGTATTTCCGGTACAGTTCGTCGGTGTAGTATCGTATGAGGAGCGATTCGGTGACCTCACTGTGATTCGCACACATCCGGATTTTTTCATTGACACACTGCTGGTAGTGTTTCATGGAGCTGAAATTAAACACGCATGCATTCAAAATAAAACAAAGCCTCCCTTCTGCAGCCAAGTGAGAAATAATTAGGGTATAGAAACTGTACCTGCAGGCAACCTTGAGCATTTCTGGGTTCTGCCGCGCAGCCGCATTCGGCATAACCTTCACGTGCATGAATCCCATACACTCCATGAGAGCTTTTGTAGCAGATTTTTCAGAGCAGTGTGGCGCTTTCTTGATATGCACAACTGTCGACGTCAGGGACGGCGCCGCTGAGGACGTTGTCATCTTTCTCCCTGGGGGAAAATTTGCGGTTCATGAGCGCTTTGTCGGTTAATTGGTTTAAGGTTAACCGCGTAGAAAACAAACACGAGAGACTTACTGTGGCGGCACGTTGAGCTATATTTCGTGTACAGACCTCCAGTCAGATCGTCCATAGTGTCATCGCTGTAGACGTTTGTGTTTGGACACATCTGGCGGACCGATTTTGCCACACATGCTTGGTAGTCAGCCACAGCGCTATAACAAAAAGAATCTTGAGCATTACTCTTTAATTGACCAGTATGTAATAGAAACATTCTTAATGAACTCGACAATGTAAAATTAATTTTAAACGGAGTTAGTGCGAAGAGAAGAAGAAAAAGACAATACACTTGGTAGACTACGAACACAAGCTCTATCCTCGTTTTGAAGTAAACATGGACCAGTAAGACCTAACTTAAATTCCGATGAATTACGCTAAGAGGAGCTAAGATACGTAAGCTTTACTTTCGTCATTAAAGAAACATACTAGCCAGCAAGTTCAGTTAACGGTAACTGAGAGGTACTCGGAAAAGAAACAAGTCAGGAATAATTGCACTTTTTTATTTCGCCGCCTTAAATATGAACATGCTCATGTAAGCTAGAATTAAACAAAACTAGCAGGCATATCGCGATCACAGATACAAGCATGCACACGAGAAACTTTCCCGTAAGTCGCCACCGCATCTTCCTGCCTCCACGCCGGTGGATCGGAAGGCACGCGAACAGTTCAAGCTCAGAAGCAGCGGTCACAGTTCTACTCACACGCAGGCCCTTTGCTGCTTGTCGTCATCGTCAGGATTATCCATATTCGGAAGGACAAGCCAACTGACGATTCCCCTACAGCGGCGCAGTTTCTCCGTAACCGCTTTTTCTTTGCATTCGCCAACTGCAAGAGCAAAAGCGATTAGACGACTGGTCCCATTTGGCGTGACAGTGAGAGCACGCACCTGGCTCGGGGGCTTGGCGACACACTGACGCGTGTTTCTCCATGACTTGGTGTAAATACTGGTCCACGACAGAGTTGTTGGCTATTTCCGTAGCATTTGGCGCACATGACTCCATTATGCCAGTGAAAACGCAAGTTTTGTAGTCCTGCAGGCCCCTGGTGAAAAGCATGCAAGAAGGAAGATGATTTTAAGGAAGTCCCTGACTATGGTTTTTAATCGCTGTAGTTGTGTCGGGGAAGTTATAAATCTCAAATACAATAGCAATAATTCAGTATCTAATAGAATTAGGTATTTCAAGAAGCAGAGACACCAAATTTTGGCTGCATGTTTTGTTTGTGATGATGCGTAAGACGTTAGTACACACGTACCACTATGTTGTATTCGCCTGCAATCGGCAAATAATTTATAAGTGAATTTCTTTTCTAATGCTATTTCGACTTTAACAGATGAGCGATGGCTGCGACGCCAAGGTTCAGTATAGGCCATGTGAGGCACAAAAAAATTTACATAATCGCTTCATTTTTCTTCGCTATCATTCCGGCTCTTGAGGCAGGCTGACTTCAGCACTGTAGCAAATTAAAATGAGGAATCAGAGGTTATTTCGCAGTTTTGATGCCTGACGTGACATATTCGCAATTCCGGAAAATTTATGTGTCACCGCAAAACATTAACAAAGATGGACGCTCTATTCGGATACGCGGCGGCACTTTTATTTGGTGCTGTGCTTCGACTCGATTCGATAGCGGTCAACCTCTTCTGCCTAATCGAATTGGCGAACCACACCGATGACCACGCCATAATTGTCGCCCTGTGCAGCTCCGTATATACGAAGAGACGTCAGGACCAGATCGTTCTCAAGATAAAAGCCTTGTCAGAGAGCCGGACGTTTTGGAAGGCCCCTGCATATGTACTACCGGCTTTTCTGAAAGGTGCAGATTCCTGCATGCGGCCCTTATTCACTGCTACAAGCAAGTTGCTTTGCGGTTCGCATCAGCTAACAGCGCGTTGATTAGTAAGATGCTGCATTTTTGTGCAGCCGGTTGCGGTTCCTTCATTAGAGTAGCATGAAATGATGGCATGAGGAGCAGCGAGCTTATTGGGATTGCTGTAAATCTGCAGTTCCTTATGGCACGCACTGAAACCGAGAATTCCGAAACAGCGTTTGAACGCCTTATGTGGGAGCCGAGCCGCGTCGGCATTAACCCACATAGCATGCCATGGAACAAGGGGCCCTCGTATAGTTCTCTTTTAGAAACACTAGCGCCATGCTTGACATACCAAAAAAAGGTAAACAACTGTTTACCGAAGCGAACGTATGCGGAAGTTACTTGGCGCTTGTCCTTTTTTACACAGACCAATCTGTTTCCGCAGACCGATTCGATGCCTGTGTCTACTGACTGACAGTTTCGTATTGTGTCAGCCCTACATGCGAGTTCGAGAAAATTAAGCAGCATCAGAACATGATGAGCGGGCAGTTCGCAACATCATCTTGCAGGTCTCAAACAAGAACGGATTTAAAGAGAAATAAGCGGGGCGGAGGGGAGGTTCGGTTAGCGGTTCAGAAAGCGAGTGATAAACCCTGGAGATATCACCTGTTGATGCACTATCTACGACTGTCCCTCTAATTATCTCATCACCCACTTGTCTTTCATTACGGCGGCCCAGCTCTGAGCGCACCGTCGCTTTTGCATACGGCCATGCTGAGCAAGCGACTGTTAGCACCACGGCTTACTCGACGAGGCCAAGCATCAATTACAGCAACGTAAAAACAGCTGTAGGTACTAGGAAACCTCCAGAACGAGCTCAGTTTTCAATCCCGGCGCGCCTACAAAACGAAACAGCGATCACAACACGATCGTACGACCTTAAATGATCACAAGATAAGTTGACTACCGGAAAGGTAAAATCTGTCCCGAGTGAAATGGTTCGAAAAAACGAATACGGTCACGGTCACTTTTTTTTCAGTGCTCAGTATTTTAATAAAACAAGAAGTGGCAGGGTTTTAACGTATCTACACAGAACAGATGCGAGAGCATGTGTTTATCCTGGTTGCCTCATTTTTTTCCTTTTGCTGGGTCTTCGGCACGTCTGGCGACGATATTAGACACAGTTTAAGCTCTGATCGAGGTTAAGATGATCTGATCTGTACGCGCCACAGATGGAAGTTGATGAAGACGACGATGTGCAGTGCACACAGCGAGTGTGTGTTGCAGTTAACACGAGGCGGGTTCGGCTGCGGCGATAGCCTATAGTGCTCTCGTGCAGTGGCCAGCGAAGCTGATTAGTTCGCGCCTCCGTGGGTTCGAAACCCAGTCGCAGCAATATTTATTTTATTTCTGCAACCTCAAGGTCATAGACACCGCAAGGTTCTTGGTTGGGTATGACCCCGTTGACTAGAAATGACAGTTGGTTTTTCGTAGGCGGGCCAAATCCGAATTAAGTGCGCTAGCGCTGCGTGTCCATTGTTTCGCACTGTTTATCGTCCACGTAGGGTGTCTCGATGGGCCAGCGCCGCTTTCAGGGTGAAGACAACGCTCTCGGCGGGGGCATGTTGGGTCCCACTCTCCCGTTCAGCTGCATTGAGCGCAATGCGGCGGCGCGCCGTTTCGAAGAGAAAACTGCAGATGACGCGTGGAATTCAGGAAATGCGGTGTTATACTGAGACAGACCGGTACCAGAGATTGTCTGAACAGTGGATAGGGGGAAGTTACTCTGAAGTATACCAGCTTTCGCAGCTAATCTGCCGGGAAAGTCAGCGCCTTATGAACAGTCAGTGCACTCATGCGTGTTGGTTCTCTTCTGTAGCGTTCATTTTGCGCTTTGTTCCTTCATAATCGCATTCTTACAACTTGCGTAGCATATTCCACTGCAATCTCTTGGCCCAGATACTCTACATTTCAATTACTTTTCCAACAATCAGGATTACTTATTTCGAGCCACGAAATCAATGCGAAAAGGTGCGTTTTATGGCTGCTAATTTAAATAACTATGAGGATGCAAAGATAGCTTGTGCATTATACCTCCGTTCCCAGCAGAAATTGTTCTGGAAAACAAGCGTTTCGCATGCCTTACCTCTCATAATTCGGGGTTAACTGTCGGTCAGGCAGTCTGGTTTGACCTGCGATTGGCAAGTTTTTCGGCGCGCGCTGTTACGAGCAAAGCCAAATAGCCGGTGCACTTTAATAGCGCAGGCAGAACACCCGGGAACACAACAGTCCCTCATAACTTCGTCTCTGACTGCTGCATCACACACACTACGAGCTAACTTCAAGAAAAGGGGAGTGGCCTGTTTTCGCCTCGGTTTGGCAAGTCTTGTGCGTTCTCTGCCGCCTTTCTCCGCTTATTAGAGGCGCCTCGCTGTCGTTACACGTCGCGGCCTTTCTTCTACCGATTACGGCCACCTCGGTGAACATCGCACGTTCTGCCGTTCTGTCCACGCTGTCAGAAGTCGCATGCTTTATCCGCCTGACCACAAGCGATTGCACTAGGCAAAGGCCAAGAATGCCAAGAACGCAGGCCAAGAAAGCTGAAAGGCGAGCGTTAAAACCTGCCAGGCTACATCAAAATTTCCCGAGCGACTTCTTCACAACCTGCTCACAAAGGCGTTTCCCAATAAGGCAGCCGTAAGGCGCTCTTGCGGGTAAGCGAGTATGCCAAGCTCTCGTCGTAGCGTCTTGTTCAGTTTATTATTTCTTTTATCTTAGTGCCACGAAGGCATTATTACCCCTCCCCCCTCTCTACTTTGCGCCAGCTCACTAAGAATATCATGGCGCCAAACCTATCTTCTGTGCGTCAGTAAGCAAAGAAACCGCGGCTGCGTGACGCGAACGAAAGGCGGCTTTTTCCCCCAGTAATGGTTTATTTTCCTTTTTTTTCGTATCGCTTTTAAAGAAACCACAACTGGGTAAAAAAAAGTCTTTTCATTGCCTTCACGCAGCCACGTCAGTAAAATTCGTTACGCATGTTTTGGGCAACCATGTCCTATAGATTATTTTTTTTTTCCTCTTTCGATGAGAGCAGCGGGGATGAGAGCTTGTCGGTCGTGTTCACTAGCCCGCGTCTTCCTGCGTGCTTTACCTCAAACGTGGTTTTCCAACTATAGCCCAGACTCATTCCTTAATGAGAGTTCTATTGCCTTGCCCGACGACTATCGAGTGAGACAGCAAGCAAACGTTTCTTAGCAACTGGAGCAGGCGGTTCCGCAGAAGCGAGTAAGGGGTTCGATCCCAACCGCGGTGGCCGAGTTTCGATGGAGGCGAAACGCAAAGGCGCCCGTGTGCTGCGCGATGTCAGTGCACGTTAAAGATCCCCACGTGGTCGAAATTATTTCGGAGCCCTCCACTACGGCACTCTCTCTTTCCTCTTTTACTCCAACCTCCCTCCCTTCACTTACCGCGCGGTTCGGGTGTCCATCGAGACTGTATGCGAGACAATTACTGCGCCATTTCCTTTCCTCAAAAACCAATTTTCAATTGCTCGGCTACTGATCCGGAGTTCCCGGGTTCGAACCCGACCGCGGCGGCTGCGTTTTTATGGAGGCAAAACGCTAAGGCGGCCGTGTGCTGTGCGATTTCAGAGCACGTTAAAGATTCCGGTTATTCCGGAGCCCTCCACTACGGCACCTTTCTTCCTTTTTCCTTTCACTCCCTCCTTTGTCCCTTCCCTTACGGCGCGGTTCAGGTGTCCAACGATATATGAGACAGATGATGCGCCATTTCCTTTCCCCCCAAACCAATTATTATTAATTTTTTACTGTGTTGCTCGGGCACCTCTTTCGTAATTCACTCTGGCAGGAACAATGGGATTTAAATTATTAGTAGTTATCAGGGGCTGATTTTGTGAGGTCTCTTTGTGGATCAGTCGCTTTTGATGATTTTTCTTCCTGTTTTGAAAGGAACAATAAATTGTTAAGTTAAACTTGTCCTCGAATAAAGCGACTTAGTCACTACGAATTAGGAAGACGTCGTCGCATCGCATCGTCAGTCTACGTGTAGTCTACACCATTCAAAAGTAAACGCAAATAAACTGAATTATTTTGTAGCAGCACAAGCCACTAAGAGAAGCAGTTCAGAAAATATGACCATTTGGTTTCAGACGTGTCCTCAGCTTTTTACTCCAGAGGCGACAGATTACTTGGAAGAGAAATTTTACATTATTACGTGGAATTTTTCACATACGGTACCGCAGCAAGACAAGTGCACTTCAGAGAAAGTTGGAGAAGTGGATGTTGACTACGCAATTTGACAGGTCATGCATGCTCCGCGCTGCTTGTATACAAGAGAAACTTGAGGCCTTGTGAACAGTCTTTAGGTTCACAACAACAAAAACAGCATAATTTCATGGAACTCGGTGACCCTAATATAGTCCATATTATCACTATCAAGGAACACAAATAACTGTTTCTTTTTTTTAAAGTGCAGCCGTTGACTAGGAAACACAGCAGTACGTAATAACCTTTAGATTATCGTGTAGTCGGAGCGAGTGCATCATGCATAAAATATGCACAAAACCGCAAAACCACTACTGCCACGAGTGAAACAAGTATGTACAGTCTATTTTCAGATCAGTAGCATTATTACAGTCGCCACGCGACCGCACAGAAAACGTGCCAGACGCATAGCGCCCTGCACGCAACTGACGCATGGGACCCAACATGCCGCTGCGAGGGGGAAACGGCGGTGCGGGGTAGTACAAAGGGTGTCCCCATTCTGAAAGCGGAGGCGAGCGGACATCGAGGCACCCTACGTCCTCCTACCACCTATGTCACGTGACCTTGTTAAGTCATCAGAACGTGCCAAGTGTATATACAGGTAGTTTCACCTAAGACTTTACAATTTTTTTTTAAAAAACAGGCTTTTTGAGTTATAAGACCGCTTTTCTCGGCATAACACTGTCAGCGGACTGGAGTTGCCCGAACCTTGACGTCGAAGCCATAGAAGTACAATCAAATTATCTACCGGTCACAGGCAAACACGATGTGGTGATCCCTGTATACTAACGTGTTATGAATCATTACAAGGAAGAAAATACGCAAACAAAAAGTTGGATATATACTCCTTTAAGTCGGATATTGTACGCTTACAAGTACTGGGGCCGCATTTTGTAACGTTTCATTTCGTTTGCTCTTAATTTAGCCCTTTGCAGCTTTTCACTGCTCCCGGTGGCATAGGCTGTAGAGGACGACGTCACACTTGTGGTGGCAGAAGCACATCCATGATGCCAGTTACTTGCATAACTGCGTTGCATGCCCATATGCCGCGTCGACTGGCGTCAATGCCGATGAATGACGTAGCAACGACGCGCTTCTTCGGTGCTGTCTTCCGACTCCGGAAAGAAATAGCGCGCTGGTTTCGCGACGAATTGACGCAGCAAGGTACCTTTGACACGGCCGGACTGGATGCGGTGGTGGTAAGGTGGCTAGCAGCGGTTACGCGGCCAGACCGGCCGTGCCTGTGATTGGTCGCTTGCCTCCCCACTTGTCACGATTGACGTCACAACCAAGTCAAATGAAAACGAAATGAAACGTTACAAAGTACAGCCTCTGGAATTACGAAACGCCATTTGATCATGAGATAAATAAGAATGGCGATTATAACCAGTTCTAGAAGAGCGGATTGTATTAATCTGCTGTCGCCGGAAAATCAGCGTGAAGCGTTCAAGCAACACTGTTCTCTCGGCGACCCACCTTGTAGAGCGTATGCGACGCAGTCGCTTCTCAAAAAAAAAGGAAAATATAATCGCACTTACTGACAAGAATCCTGCATCGAAAAAGATAATGCGGCATTCGGTCTGACAATAAAGTCAATGAACCCCCTGCATTCCTTCATTTTCGCCGTCAGAGCTTCGGAGGTACAACCTGGAGGAAAACAACAATCAACATGTGCGCTTGAATAATAAACAAGCGCTAAACGAATATTGCGAGCATGGTTTGAACACAGAGCTTACTCTTCTCCGGCGCCTGCACGCACGCCCAGGAATACTTGTTGTAGTACTCAATCATATATTTTAGGACGTTTGAGTTCTGCGTGAAGACAACTCCGTCTCCACAGACGCCTTTGATTGACTGCATCATGCAGATTTCGTAACTCTTCAAGTGTCTGTGAATAAGAGGCGTGTACAGTGTTGAGTATAGTTTGCGAGCAAATAGGAAAATATGTACGCATTCGCACTACACTTACCGGCAGGTTTCCGCAACCTCCGATGGAGAGTGGAAAACCGACACGTCTTTGGCGACAAGGACGTCAATGATGCCAGCACATTCAACCAAATTTTTGCCAATCTTGGCGTTGCAGGCTGAACCTAACACCAATGAAAGAAATGAATGTCGTAACGAAGGAAATTGTGTTTTATTTGAGTTCACTAACCTGATGTAATTCCTAACTTGCACGTCCACCTATAGTCTTCGTATACATTGATGAACTGCTTGAGTTCGTCTGATTCCAGAAGCTTATCATACTTCAAGCACGATGCTGGTATTTTAGAATTGATGCATTGTTTGAACAGGTTGTTGTTCCTAGCCAAATTAAACACAATGAAAATATTAATACGTCGCACAGGGTGCACGTAAGCACAAACTTACTTGCAAGCCGTCTTGAGGAAAGCGATGAGGGTTTTGTCTTTCGCAAACGGTCGAACTTTTACCTTGATGAAGCCAAGGCACTCACTTGCCCTTTGCCCCAGAGTTCTTGCGTCACATTTAGGGGAGACCTCAAGCGAGGGTTTCGCTGAAGGGAGGCAATAAAACAGACGAGAGAAGCTAATAAGCATGCTCAGCTAACCCATAGAGAAGCATTCAGCTGCCCTGCCTTGTTCAGCACTGGCTGCTTAAGAGCTGTGTTTACATTCACAAAGAAGGAAGTTATTCGCGGCAAGTGGGCCTCGACCAGCAAGTGCTCGACGATCGCCATCGAGCCGCTATTGCGCCTCTTGTTGCTTCATACTGAGTTCTCAATAAAATTAAAGTCAAAGAAAGATGGCTGAGCATTGTCAGTAAAATGTGATCATGCCGGATGACTACAGAGAATGACAAAAAAAGCTGCATCAACAAATCAGCCAGACCGCGTGCACGATGCGTGTGAAAAAAGTTTACACTCTTGTACGAGGGATGAAAGTTCTGCTTTTACCTCGTGCTTACAGCACAATTTTTTTTCGCTTTCGAATAAAAACGCCATTCACACTAACACTTAAGCGACGAAATTCCTTCATACGTAGGCTGCGATCAAGCAGAGAAAGAAAACCTGTCTTCATTCGGGAAAAGTTCCCCCATTTCTCACTGAATAACGCATAACCTCGACATATGCAAAATATGAACCTTACATCCTTCACACGTCCAGTTGTACTCGCTGTAAAGACCAGCCGTGGCGTTGTCAAAGTTGAATGTTGCAAGCACAGAATCTTGGAAGCATACTGAACGAACTGCCTGCTCTGCGCACTCTTGATACCGGTGGACACCTCTGCGCAGAAACAAATGAGATGATTGTGTTCGATAAGCTACCCATCTCTTTTAAGAAAATGTTCACTTTCATCCTGCGATTGCGCAGGATTACTGGGCGCTTACTTGCACGCAGCGGAGAGATTTTCCTCCGAAGATTCGTCCACAAGTGGGATGACATCGGACGAGATTATCGGGGAACATTTTTCGAGTACTGAAGTCATAACTTGAGTGGAGCAGTTTGTCCCTGAAATGCGAAAGAAATATAAGCACAACTGCTTCGAAACTCAGTTCCTCTCTTCTCACCATTCTCCATGCATGTCCAGTTGTATTTGGTGAACATGTTCTTCGTCAGCTTGTTTAACAAGTTTATGTCGAATTCAACGTCCGGGCAAAGGGAGTTTCCATGGTATATGATGCAGTCTTGATACTTTTTGTTACCCCTGTAAAGCACGGCGAATGATTACGAGACGCTCCGTAATGAAGTGTAACAATAGCAGGGGCAGCTCAATTCGCGGACTTAAATACACAGGTGTCTTAAGGTGACGCTCTCGACATTTCCTTATCCCTCGACGGTCGTCTTTCCCCCTTGTCTGTTGTCCTAAGTGCGCTTTATATAATTTTTGAAAATGAAAAACCAACTAGCTCAGATGTCAATTCTGCTTGAGGTCGTCTTTCCTGCTGACTTTTACGCAATGGCAAATTCTGGTTGTCACGCACTTGCAGCTGCGAGAAAGGGGCGCTTGCTCTTCACTTCCGATGAGAGCTTCTGGTGAAGATCAGGCTCTAAGCATTGTGACATTCCTTGTGTGCTACGAGGTACATTCCTTGTGTGTGCTACGAGGTACATTCCTTGTGTGTGCTACGAGGTACATTCCATGTGTGTGCTACGAGGTTCCACGTTCGACGGCGCGGCGTAGACGGAGACCCAGATGACAGGCATCATCAATTACCCAGCCATGCTCGTTGAGAGTGACAACCAGAACGAAGGGGTTTAAGCCCAACCAGACCCGCCGCCGCCGCCGCGGGGAAACAGGCTTTATCCTCCCCAATTGGCGTGGCGGTTTCAGGGGCGGCCCTCCCGGGCACATTCTAGGACAAGGGAACTGTCAGCGATCCAGAGCGCGCTGTACCACAGCCGACGCTATGCGCTACCGCGAAGACAACATTCTTTCCCTCGGACTCAACACGTGAGGGGGGCGAGACAATAAGTGCGGTGGTATGTTTGTGCGCCCAAGTGAAAGCCCTAGCCCCCCTCCTTCCCCTCCGGCGTGGGCGTCCTCACCCTAGGGAGTGTGGAGAAGAGGATATAAAAATCGAGCAGCAGTACGGAAGGAGCACGCTCAGGACGACATCGTTCGCGAAGAGGGCCTTCAGCGCCGAAGCCCGACGGCGTGCAGCTTCTGCCAGCAACCGCTCGAGCCCAACTCCGGAGCCACTCCATCGCCCCCATGAAGTCGTCGGCACGTAAGCTCGGACGCCCCAGCCTCTGATGTATAATCTTAATCATGTGTAATTATTGAATATATCTGTTTGTTTGAACTGAGCCATACGGTGTCTCTTTGCCTCTCCGTCCCGTGTGGACCTGCGCATTATGGGGGTCATCACACTGGTGTCAGAAGTGGGGTCTCAAAAGCAAATGTCCTCTGAATGCTGTGACATTCATGACTTCAAAATTGTAATCAAAAGGGAATCACGGGACTGATTGTGGGACTTTTACCCCCATTTGAGAGGCTTGAGGCACTGGAGGGCTTGAGAAAAAAAAATGTCTGTATCTGAGGGAGCTCCCACTCCACAGCCGTCGCTCGGAGCAAGCATGCTGGCATTAGGAAGCGTCATTCCGACGTTTACGGGAGATAAGGCAGGGGTTCCAATCTGCGATTTCTTTTCCATGCTAGAAGAGATTGGGAAAATGGGGGGATGGTCCGATGCTCAAATGCTGGGAATGGCGAGGTGTAAGATGGCAGGAGCTGCTCATGATTTTGCATGGCGAGACGAAAAAGTAAAATCCACAAAATCATTTGCGGAATTTAAGAAGCTCGCGTTTGAGCATTTCGACACTGAACCACGTCACGTGCGGGTACAGAGGTTCCGTGACGCCGGACAGATGGTAGGGGAGGACGTGCGAACATTTGCGTCGCGGCTTCAGCGCCTAGCACGCGATACGTTAAGCAGGGAGGAGGAAGGAGACCAGCTAAGGAAGAAATACGCGGAGGATCTACTTAAAGAGGAAATGACCGCTTTGTTCGTGGCTGGTCTGCAAGACCCCGTGCGCCGGTTCGTGCTCTCGCGCAAGCCGAGCAATTTCGACCAAGCCGTGGAGGCCGCATTGGATGAGGAACGAAATGAGGCGTTAACGACAGCCGCAGCGAGAGTACGCGTCATAGAGAGAGCGGTGCTCAACCCTGAGGTTGCTCTCTTGACAGAGCGGTTAGATCGCTTGGAACAGCTGCTATCTCAGCAGGTAGAACGCCAGGTTGAAGCGCGCGCTCAACAGCGCCCATTCGCTGGAAACCGGAGACCGCCACAAAGCTACAGGCGCGGTATGCGAGATTTTGAAGAAATCGTATGCTTCGCTTGCCAGGGTCGCGGACACATCGCCAGGTTCTGCCAAAACGTGCGCCGTGGGGAGCCACAAAGAGAAGCAGGCGAGACACGCCCTAAGCAAGCCTACAGCGGGGCTCCAGATACCGAGACAAAAAACTAGTTAGTCCTCCCCAGCCTGAGGAGCGTGGGGAGGGAGCAGTGGATGATGAGGTGGTGGTAGTTTGTGTGGCCGACGAGGCATGCCCTGTTGTGCGTTGCAAGTTAAATGGTTGTTGCATGGAATTGTTGATAGATACGGGGTCAAAGGTGACATTGCTTAAGGAGAGCAGTTTTAACACGCTTCGAAGGAAGGGGGACCGCGAGGTGTTGGAAGCGTCTGGTGGTATGGCAACCAAATTTGTAGGCATAACGGGGGATCCTCTTGGCATAAGTGGACTCTACCGGTTACACTTCTCTCTCGGCGGAATTGCATTGGAGCACCCCTGCTACGTATGCCCGGACACGGTGTCTCTGCCAAACGGAGTGTCAGGTATATTAGGGCAGGATTTTTTGAGAAGAGGGAAGGTAGTAGTCTCATTCTCTGAGGAAGAGGTTAATGCGGGCGGATCAAAAGTTCCGTTTTTGAACAGGAGAGGGGCTGAGATTCGCATTACCGATATTGACACCCGTCAAACAGTGGGATCATTGGAGAAGGTATATTCGCGGGTTGCCGTCAGGCTGGTCGATGAGGCGGTCGTCCTTCCTTGGTCGGAGCACATTTTGTACGCGTTTGTGCCTTCAGATGTAGAGAGCGGCGCCGTGGGAGTGCTTGAGCCGGTCGACTCTCTCAGCAATGGCCTGAAGGCAGCCGCGTGCCTCGTGACAGTTAATGACGCCCACAGAGTGCCCCTACGGGTGGTTAACTGTAGCCAGCAGCCACTGAGCCTTCCCAAGAACAAAACATTGGCTTTCTTCACCTCTGCGATAGAGAAACGTGAGCCCACCGATACGGTACTCGCAACTGTAGAGCATGCTAGTCCTTCGGCTGCTCCAAAGGTGTCGTTCGATCTTTCTCACGTAAAATCCAGGGAGAGGGAGGCTCTGGCTGGTTTGCTGAACGACTACTCGGAGGTATTCGCCGCGTCCAACCTGGATTTGGGCTGCTGTGGCGTTATAAAGCACAGGATAGAAACCGGCACTTCATCGCCCGTTTACCAGCGTGCGTACAGGATTCCTTACTCCCAACGTGAGGAGATGGAGCGGCAGGTTCAGGACCTGATTGATCGCGGCATTGTCGAACACTCAAAGTCACCCTGGGGAGCACCGGCACTATTGGTGGAAAAGCCAGATGGCTCGTATCGATTGGTAGTGGACTACCGCAAACTAAATGCCGTAACTCGCATCGATCCATACCCCATCCCCAATATACAGGAGACGCTTTCTCAGCTGGGCTCTGCCAGGTACTTCACGGTAGTGGACATGGCGGCGGGATTCTGGCAGGTAGCAATGGATCCGGCAGATGCCGAGAAAACGGCATTCAACACGCCCTCAGGGCACTATGAATGGAAAAGAATGCCGATGGGTCTGGCCAACAGCCCTGCTGTCTGGCAGAGAACCGCTGATGTTATCCTGGCAGGTCTTCTGGGAAGGCTGTGCTTCGTGTATATGGATGACATTATCATATACAGTGACAGTTTTGAGAACCATATGCGCGATATTGAGCAGGTTTTGGTGCGACTAAGTGGAGCGGGTCTCAAGCTGAAGCCCTCTAAGTGCCAATTCCTCAAAAACGAGGTGAAATACCTCGGGCACGTTGTTTCAGCTGACGGCGTGCGACCGGACCCTGAGAAACTAAGGTGTGTCTCGGATTTTCCATCCCCGACTAGCGTCCGCCAGGTCCGGCAGTTTCTCGGCCTGATCGGTTACTACCGAAGGCACATAGAGGAGTTCGCCAAGCTCGCTAAGCCGCTCACCGCCTTAACAGCCAAAAATGTCGCCTTTCGCTGGGACGAAAACGCGGAGAATGCTTTTGGGGCCCTGAAAAGGAAGCTAATGAGTGCACCGCTGTTGCGCCACCCGGATTTTAATTTGCCCTTCGTTATGGCCACAGATGCGTCAAAGTTCGCAGTTGGTGCCGTGCTATCTCAGGTTATCGAGGGCAAAGAACATCCCGTTGCTTTTGCTAGCCGACAGCTGAGCCCCACAGAGCAAAAGTACGGAGCTACGGAAAGGGAGTGCCTCGCCGTTGTCTGGGTAGTAAAGCACTTCAGATGCTACCTTTACGGCCGCAAATTCAAGCTAGTCACAGACTGCCATCCTCTGAAATGGGTGATGAGTGTCAGGGACCCTAGCTCGCGACTCGCTAGATGGAATCTACACCTGCAGGAATATTGCTTTTAAGTTGAGCACAAGTCAGGAAAGACGCATCTGAATGCTGATGCACTCAGCCGCACAGCTGCCGTGGCAGCTATAGATGAGTTTGTCCCCGTAGTCGACCCAGCCGAATTACGCACAGAGCAGTGCAAAGATCCTGACCTGAAGCGAATAATCGAAAGCTTAGAGGGCGCACCGTCTCACCCCGAACAGCTAGGTTATTTCATTGGCAAAGACGGCACCCTGTGTCGGCGCACGAGGCCAACCAGGAAAGGGAGACCAGAGAAAACCGCTTGGGAGAGAGTCGTCATACCTCGGTCGTGGACAGAAAGGGTTCTTCGCGCGTTTCACGATGCGCCATGCGCCGGTCATTTTGGCGTAGCGAAGACACGCAGGCGTGTGGAGCGTTTGTACTTTTGGAGTGGCATGCGACAGGATGTTAGAGACTACTGTGCGAAGTGTCATTCCTGTCTCGAAAGAAAAACACCCAAGGGACGAAGACCAGCTCCAATTCAGCCGTTCCCTGAGGTTTCGGCTCCCTTCGAGCGGACAGGTATGGACATAATGGGCCCCTTGCCCACGACCACTTCCGGAAACAAGTACATTTTAGTATTTGTCGATCACCTTTCAAAATACGCGGAAGCGGTAGCACTCCCAGATCAGAAGGCAGACACGGTTGCAAGAGCATTTGTCGAACAGATCGTGCTCCGACATGGACCCCCGAGGCAACTCTTGACAGATCGGGGAACGAACTTCGTGTCGCAGCTAATGAGGAGAGTTTGCGAGCTGCTTAAGATCGCTAAGAAGCAGACAACACCGTACCATCCGGCTTGCAACGGCGCGGTGGAGCGACTGAACCAAACCGTGGCCGGGTTCCTGTCGCATTTTGTTTCGCGCGACCAGCGGGACTGGGACTTGTGGCTCCCGTATGCAATGTTTGCCTACAATTCCGCAGCACACGAGAGCACGGGCGAATCGCCATTCTTTCTTCTCTACGGCCGAGACCCGGACCAGCCTAGTGAAGTGCCAGAGGGCCCCCGTCGTGTCCCATACGCTTCACTGGACGACTATAAGGTTGAGCTAGAATCGCGCTTGCAAGTGGCGAGGGACATCGCAAAGGAGTCCTTAAAGAAAGCGGCGAAGCGCAGGAAGGAGGTGCACGATCGCAGTGCTAGAGACGCGCCGTTTGATGTGGGGGACAGCGTGTACATTGAAAACTGCCAAAGGCAGATTGGGCTAGCTCGTAAGTTCCAGACGAAGTGGAGAGGACCGTGCGAGGTTGTCGAGAAGCTTTCTCCGGTAAACTTCAGAGTCCGAGACGTGAACCGGCGTTTGATAAGGATACACGCAAATCGCCTCAAGTCGGCACCGGTTCAGTATTCACGAAATGAGGAAAGGGAAAGCGCGGATTTTGATGGGGACAGAAGTGAAGCGGAGCGCGCAGATAGTTCGCAAGAAACGCCCTCTCCTGCATTTGTTCGGCAGGCGCCCGAGGTGACGGCCGGAATGCCACCGGATTTACTTCATGCATTGCTAGAAGAAGAAGCGCGCGAGGTTGCCGCGCAGATAACGCCAGGAGAGGCTCCTGCCACGAGCCCTCGCGAGTCCCAAAGCAGACAAAGGGTCACAGACTTACTTAGTATGACTCATGAAGGCCGATATCCGCTGCGAAATCGGAAAGCTAAGTCGGACTAATGGTATAAACAGAGCGGAGTTGTGAACTGGTCAGAATTGTGTAATGCCGCAGCTCATAACATTGCTATATGCGTATGTGTTAAGTTATCGGAGTTAGTAGTTAAACCTTTCTGTCTTTAAGTAACACCTTCGCAGGAGAGCATGCGGAGCGCATGCAGAACCTGCCCTACTTCCTTTCGTTATCTATATTTTTGTCTGTGCCGTGATCGTGCTAGAAGTGGGAGCTCCTTTGTAACTGTGGTAAATTTATTTCGTCCAGTTTGGACTAGAAAGGAGAGGCTTGGGTGCTGAGTTTCATGTTTATCTGTAAAAGAAGATCAGTGCTGCCCCTGGAGACGCCAGTTATGACAGCGGAGGCATATGGTGTTGTGCAGTGGTGTTGAGTGCAGCGAAAAGTGTTTTGTCGGACGCACTGTGCGAGGCGATTGAGAAAGACAAGGGGAGCTGCAGGGACTCAAATGTTCGGAGAACATTCTTCTGGAGGGTGAGCGAGTGTGACATTCCTTGTGTGCTACGAGGTACATTCCTTGTGTGTGCTACGAGGTACATTCCTTGTGTGTGCTACGAGGTACATTCCTTGTGTGTGCTACGAGGTTCCACGTTCGACGGCGCGGCGTAGACGGAGACCCAGATGACAGGCATCATCAATTACCCAGCCATGCTCGTTGAGAGTGACAACCAGAACGAAGGGGTTTAAGCCCAACCGGACCCAACCGGACCCGCCGCCGCCGCCGCGGGGAAACAGGCTTTATCCTCCCCAATTGGCGTGGCGGTTTCAGGGGCGGCCCTCCGGGCACATTCCAGGACAAGGGAACTGTCAGCGATCCAGAGCGCGCCGTACCACAGCCGACGCTATGCGCTACCGCGAAGACAACATTCTTTCCCTCGGACTCAACACGTGAGGGGGGCGAGACAATAAGTGCGGTGGTATGTTTGTGCGCCCAAGTGAAAGCCCTAGCCCCCCCCTCCTTCCCCGCCGGCGTGGGCGTCCTCACCCTAGGGAGTGTGGAGAAGAGGATATAAAAATCGAGCAGCAGTACGGAAGGAGCACGCTCAGGACGACATCGTTCGCGAAGAGGGCCTTCAGCGCCGAAGCCCGACGGCGTGCAGCTTCTGCCAGCAACCGCTCGAGCCCAACTCCGGAGCCACTCCATCGCCCCCATGAAGTCGTCGGCACGTAAGCTCGGACGCCCCAGCCTCTGATGTATAATCTTAATCATGTGTAATTATTGAATATATCTGTTTGTTTAAACTGAGCCATACGGTGTCTCTTTGCCTCTCCGTCCCGTGTGGACCTGCGCATTATGGGGGTCATCACAGCATTCAAGACACTCAGGTATTTTCAAGAACGCTGTTGCTAAAAGAGAATGTTGCCGACAGAGTGTGGAAGGAATCGCCAATATTATACGGGCTAAGGGCCGACCAAGTAGAACGTGTTGTCGGGCCAGTTGGTTCAATACCTCAGACACGGTAGTTGCGCGAAACACACACACACACACACACACACACACGCACGCACACGCACACTCACACACGCGCACGCACACACACACACACACACACACACACACACACACACACACACACACACACACACACACACACACACACACACACACACACACACACACACACACGGGACGAGAGCAAGGACCAACCAGTTACAGCAAACACGGCGCGCTGAACGCACAGAGATTAAGAGAAAATTAACAATATCACAGGACAGATACAGACACTGGACATTTTGCATAAGCAAAAATATGAAATGGTTTGAAACAATACACCGACCATGATGCGTTTACTCACTGGCAAGCAAACTTCAGAGACTTTTTGTCAGTGTAGTTGGCGGAGTAGGGAATGACGTAGGAGTATATTTGATCTTCGCAGCTTTCAATGACCTCACTAAGTTTCTCCACCGTGCACGAAACTTCTGGAAATAGAAATGCGATGCTTAGAACTGTTCTGGTAGACATAAGTGTCTTTCTTACTTTGAGGTTCGCACACCCAGAAATATTTGCTGAATAAACCATCCGTCGCATTTTGCTGCCACTCTCGAGTTACTGTTAGCTCAACGGGACAGATTTCAAATGATTTTCTTGCCATACAGTCTTGATACTTTGTGACATACCTGGAAGAATTATACCATGTTTACTGTAGCTCTCTGAGCGAAACGAGATGAGCAGACACTGATCCAGGGTAAAAAACTTACACGCATGCGACGTCCAAAACGTCTTTGGACGCCGGAAGCCGAATGTTAGGGGCGACTTTTAGTTCCAGCAACTTTTGGCATTTGTTCGATATATCGATGAAGTTGGCAGAAGTGCAATTTGTAACTGTTGCAAAGAGAGCGTTGTTGAATTAGCCGTGTGCACAAGGGAAATGAGTAGACCAGCAGAGACAAAAGAAAAACTCACGGTCAGTTGAACAGGTCCAATTGTACTTGCTGAAATTTCCTCTGGTGATATCAGATAACACATTGACATCTTCCATGTCATCATGAGGACATATCTTTTTACCTTCGGTGACTATGCAGTCCTGATAGCGTTTCACCTCTTTGCAGGTGACTGGCAGCTTCAGGTCAAACACTGAAACTCGTGTGGCGGGCACAACGGAATCTTCCAATATGTGGTTGCAAGTGGCTACTAGGGCCTTTGCATTTTCCGGGGTGCAGTTCATGGCTGGAAAAGAAGGCAACGGTCCTTGTGTTTTTACCGCATGCATGGTTTAACAGCAACACGTAACGCTGCAGGGTGCAAAGACCCATCTCACAAATCGGCGCTAATTCACGTTTCATTTTGACATCAACGTCAATAATGTGGGAACATAAGCGTCGTGACTTGACAGCCAACAAATTTTGGAAATGAGTCAGACAAGCCTTCAACAATAACGATAGTTTTATACAAATATGAAGTGGATAGTTAGTGGGCTAGTTATCCACTGCAACTCATCAGGAGCCCTTCATTGAACACGGGCAAGGAAAGCAAAGAAATGCGAAAGTTTTCCTCCCACATATCTCATTTTGTACCACGTACGTCAACTCCTCGCATGTTAGCCGCTACAGTGACTGTGCTGCAGCTCATAGCAAAACTTTCTATACCATATGTTTAGCGGCTCACCTTTCACAGAACACGTCCAACCGTATCTCGTCTCCACTTCTTTGGTAACATTAGACAGTGATATTCTACCTAGGCGCAAGTCAGTGGGGCATTTCGCAGTCAGTGTTGAATTTACGCACTGGACGTATTCTCGGAGACCCCTGCGAGAAAATTAACTCAGTTGATCTCCAAGAAATGCTGCGTAATTACGCCATGAAGAAGGGCGTTCTAAATCTGGGCGAAGAAATTCATCCATAACGGGTTCTTCCACGGCGAGAGAAGAAACTTACTCGCAGGAATTTCGAAGTTGCAAGCGGTCTTGGACGTTGATGTTCTGCAGTATTTTCGTACTGATGATACCGGAACAAACATCGACAGCCGCTTTGGATTCCTCGTTACTGCAGATCTTTCCTGTGAAGAAAGGCGGTCGCGGGCGGCGGAATTCAGGGCTTGTATACTACCACGATGTGCGCTGTGCTCGTGCGCGAGTTACCTTGTTCAGCACAAGTCCAGCTGTACTGAGTGAATAGCCCGCGAGTCAGGTTCACCGCTGAGGCTTCGTCTCTGAAGTCTGTATGCGGACACACGCCTGGTCCCAGCTCCATGATGCATGCTCGGAACTTCTTGTGGCCACTGTTACGTACGAGAGCAATATTCAAAGTCAGGAACAATGCAAACACCCCTTCACAATGCTCAGTGTAACCACTAAGAAAAAACTTAATACGCGACCTAACTAGATAAATAATAAGTGAAACTGCTTTTGTTGATGGAGATCGCTTTCATACGTGAGCATGGTACTAGTAAAGTAATTGTGCCAGAAGGAGTAAACCACCTTTCAAGAGGGCTCTATCTTAACTTCTGCTGGCGCGATGAGTTTTTTCCATCGCTAGTGATGTGTTAGTTTGGTCACCAGCGTTGTATTCCCATTGGTCACCACTACATGGTAAACAAGCTAACGAGACCCCCTAGAAACGAGACCCCCTAGAAAGCTGCAGGTAAACTGCGTGCCCTCGTAATCGATGTGAACGCGGTATGAAATGGGGTAGTGTTTATTTGCTGAATTTAACTTACATTATATTGCACTAGTCATTTCGATAATTATTGCTGATCTTTCTTTAGGTCGCGTCTATAAGCAAGTGGATTTTCTTATTTTCACACTCTGATCTAACAAAATACCACTGAACTCGTTTTTAAGCGCACGGTCTGAAATTCAGTTACTGCGCTTATGAACATGCTCTAGTCAGCCCTCAAGAAAAACGCCACGTGCACCATGACGACGACGAAAGTTGTTTGAAATGATTTCGGACACAACTAGCCCAGAAAATCATGTGCGCAGCCAGCTGCACTTTTAGGTGGCAATATCGGTCTCATTCATCGTGCAGGTGTAGCCAGATCTCTCTAGCGTTTACTGCACTTCCCCCTCTCCATCCCCTTCCCTTCTCGAGTAGCTCAAACGGCTCTATTTCACGGTTCACATAGCACTGACACAATTCTATTCAGCGCGCACGTGCTTTCATGGCAATATATTTGTCGGTTTAATATGTGCGAAGCCAACTTCAACATGTACTCACTAGCGAGAAAAACAAACCTGGGGCCATATCCCATAAGCTGTCCATTTTAAAAAAGCCATTTCGCATCCGTGACTCTTATGTCCGCGGCTTTCAAACGTCTGCGGAGAGCGACCCGGCCATTGGGTAGAAGCCAACCGGACCTCACCGTTCGCTGCATATCGCAGCCAGTGGGCAGGTCCGGTCGCCTGCTGTTGACAGAGCGCTGCGATGCACCTCGTCATTGGCTGCATATCGCAGTCAGTGCCAGCCAATGGTGAGGTCCGGTTGCCAACCAACCCAATGGCCGGGTCGCTTCCCGCAGACGCTTGAAAGCCACGGGCATATCTAAGTGACCAATGACAGAGGACCAGACGGACGCAAAATGGCCATTTTAAAATGAACAGTTTATAGAATACGGCCCCTGCTCCATAAGTTCTGGAGTTGTGGTTCTGGAGTAGCCGAGCCCAGAAGGCGCAACGAATGCTAGATTATGCTACTGAAAAGTGCGGGCGTGGTCGCGTGGGACTGGAATGAACGCGTAAGATCGACAGAGCATAAACTTGCTAGACATGAAATCCATGTAAATGCGAGGCTGCGGTCAAAAGGTGCATTCGATAAACGTGCCAAGTGAGCAGACTGAGATGCCTACGCCGTCTCGAGAGGTGAATGTTAGCGGTTAGAGCATCGCGTCGAGAGGTAGAGGGGGCCCAAAGTCACGCGGCTAACGTAAACGCGGGGCTGCATCTTCGAGAGGGGACATGAGAAGAAGAGCCCTGAGTGGAAGATTTGATGCTCGACGTGAAAACGGTCAAGCATCACATTGCTGTGATACCCTACGAAATGCAATGCGCTAGAGTCGCATTCGTGCAAGCGCTGCTGTCGCTCAGGTTCGTCTTGCACATGCGTCCAGCAGGGCCCAATGAAGGAGACAGCACGCTGTGCAGCATCCGGAAAACGCGGGGCGACGCCCGACCTTCGACATGTATCCAGTGGTTTGCTAGGTCCCACAGCGACACCACTCCGTGCTAAGAGGGAGTGGTTTCGCTGCCCGACCGCTCTTTCTACTCAAAGCGAATTCATCCGTTTGCCAGCTACGTGTTATCACGCTGCTGTATAAGTACGGCAAGTTACAGATCAGTTTTTCGAAACATCGAGAAGGAATGAATACTGCGGGGATAAAGCAGCATCCGCACATCCCGTTCTTGAACTCGAGAGTCAAGATAGTGGCAGGATCTCTGCTGTGGGGCGCTGTGTACTCGCGCGGGAGAGGAGGCGTGGCGGCGATGGAGATGGCAGTGTTGAGCCAGTGCCGTTATGCAAGCTCTACAGGCCACGGCGATAGCCAGAATCTACGCTAACAAAAAGTGCAACCTCGCACCTCAATAAAAACGCACAAACGTGGAAATCTTTCCAGCGCGCAGCGACGTGAAGAGCCTGAGCTGCCTCCGCCTCCGCCGCCGCAAGCATCCGTCATGCGATGAGCACCGCTCGTTGGACAAAATGAGAGGCTAGACTATGAATACGCTGGGTTTGGTTTGAAGCGGAACTCCTAACCTGTATAGTACTTTTCAAAAGTTTTCAGACCACTTCTTGCTCGACTTCTTGCCCAGCCGTATGGCCCTGCTCGAGTAGTGTTCCACCGAGACTCGCAGGCAGTATCTGCCGCATACGAGGCGGATGCTCTTTCACAAGGCGACTGCTTCGTTTACCAATCCACCAATCCACCTATTGTATGCGCCGTACAAGCCGGCCTCAGGTCAGGGCGGAATGAACCGATGACCCGCGGAGGCAGCGATTTGGTCTGAAAAACCGGGTGGCTTCGACGAGCTTTTGGTTGGTGCTGTGGATGTTGCATAAAGCAGCAGTCTCCTGACTTCATAAAGCATTACTGGAGTGTCAAAAGCATGGTACGAGCTGCAGCGCACAACTCGGAGGCTGTTCCTCACAAAAACACAGAGTGGTCCTGGATCTTTTGAAGCGCTCTGCAGCCTGAACGTATACTCCTGCAGCGCGGTGCGACCTGAATAATTCCCTGGGAGCTGCTCAGCCAGACTTTTTCTCGGCTGAAGTTAACTCTAGCATAGCGATAACAGCAGGCGCGCTCGTGTTAGTTAAAATCTGCTGTCATCTTCTTTCGATGATACCTGAATTGAAATTTGAAGGTTCGCGTTCTTGAGATGTTAGTGAATAATATGCTGCGCTGAAATCTGTGTTAAAAAACGGCAAGCTAGTCATTGGTAGCGTACTAGCTCCGTTAGATGAGTCCACCATCGTTTGCGTCCTGTTACTCGACGAGCTAAAGCATAGCTGTACAATGCAGCTGCAATGGCTAATTCCCGTTCGGCAATCAAAGCAAAAATGCCCAGGCGCGTTATATTTCCCTAATCTAAAAACTAATAAGGTGTAGCACGAAATACCAGAAAAAAGTTACATACTTGCATGCCTCTCTTATCTTCTCAGAGTCCTTTGTCATTTCGACATTGGGAATCACGAGGTCGGTTATGGCTTTTGAACACTGGGCCAATATAGGCTCAAAAGCAGAGGTGTTGCAGGCTTTAGCTGGAATGGGTTAATTAAGAATGCATGAGAGGTTACGCCAGAGGCGAAGCAAAAGCGCATTTAAATTCAGTGAGGTGATCTACTTACGAGAAAAGGTGCATATCCACTCATATTTTGTGTACGTTCCAGACGTTAATTCATTCAGGTTTGATACATCTGGAGAGTCCACAGCAGGGCACAATGCTTTGCTTCCTTGTAGTATGCATATCTGATATTCCCGTACATGCCTGCAGAAGTGAGGGAGGAAACATAAAACAAATGTGAGATCGGCAACAGATAGACAGACGTACATAACTTCCACTTGATAGAACTGGCCGTAACGGCAAACAGGAAATGTTTGTAGATGAAGCAACTCGAGCAGCAAGCTTACTTGCACAAGATCTCCGCCACTTGGACACTCGACACTCTGTCCAGGTAAGGAATAACATCAGCTTCAAGAGTCTGGGTGCACTGGTGAATATTTTTTTCTAAATTTGCGTTGGTGCAGTTGTCAGCTGGAAGGAGGAGAGTGGGTTAAATAAATCTGATGCACAAGAGCAACACAAACTATGAACATTTGTCATTGCGCTTACATCCAGTTATGCATGTCCAGTTGTACATTTCCACGGCTCTAGCCGCCTGGTCAAGCAGCTCAACGGAGTTGAGCGAGCTGTTAGGGCAAAAGCCTTTGTGAACTTCAGCAACGCAATCTTCGTACATGTGCAGACCTCTGCAAGGAAAGGAAAAAATGCGAGGAACGAAGGCGGTTTGATCGAGGTGCCATCATTAGTGACCATGCGACCAGTACGAAAATCTTGACTCACTTGCACGCTTTGTCCAGCATGTCGTCTGCGGATCTATTTAGAGCGTAAGGCTTCACCGAAGTATCCAGCACCGACTCGCATTTGCTCAAGGCAAACTTGAGTGTCTGGTTTGTGCAGCCTGAAATATTAAAGAACCATAACTCAGCTTTATTATGGATGGCCTTGCTATCACTCCTGTGATGCGGCACTTGACCAACAGCATCATCATGGATATTTGACGCCCCTTAAAACGCCATAAACGACTGAAAAAAATCAAACTGTGAGGACGATGTTAAGTCGATCACTGTCAGAGTCGAAATGCGCTCGCTCTCGATTTAATCCTCATTCGAGCTTCGAGGATCGAATAGTGCTAGTTTTTAAATTGCATCATGAAACCAAGCGCCAGAAAACAACACTGCAGACAACCAAAATGTCGTTGAACGCATGCTAGAGTTTGACGCTCGGCTCACCTTCGTAGTTGCAAGTCCAGTTGTATGCATTAAACACATCATGCGTAACCTCTGACATGTTGCTGCGCGTGTATATGCCTTCTACGGGGCACGCAGTATTCATTTCATTGACACATGCCTGATAGCCGTGCACACCCCTGAAAGTATAGAAAGCAAAGTTGATTCTGCAGCAGCCGCATTCAGAAGTGAAAGCCCTCAGCATCAGCTCAGCGGACAGCGCAGGCTGTCGTGGAAACTCTTTCGATACAAGGCAGCAATACGCTTTTAGTGAGTCTGTGCACTGCACTGGTGTCACATACTTCAAAGTCAAGGCCCAAATAAAAACGCCGAATTGTCACGCTTTGAATCTTGTGCTGAACAATTCTTAACTGCTAATATTTAATAAAGCCGGAAAATAAGGGATGTCCTGACCAAATCTCAATGAATCATCATGAAACGTAAGGGGGATTTTCCGCCTTATTATGCAAACGGTTAGTACGATGGCGATCAGTTAGCATTAAAATTTATCTTCCAAGCTGCAGGCTCCCGTCGTCTTTTCTTCTCTTTTTTCTTCTCTTTTTTTTTGCCAATGTTCTTCCGCATATGAAAAATGGATACAATTGCCTATTTATCAAACTATACGATGATCAGCTCAATTTTTTTTTCTTTTTTCTTGTGCAGGTACACCTCGTTACTTTCAATCGCGAGGTAGCCTCCATGCTGCTATCAGTACACGAAAACCATATTATTATTATTATTATTATTATTATTATTATTATTATTATTATTATTATTATTATTATTATTATTATTATTATTATTATTATTATCGTGTGAGCTAAGAGCAACAGCGTCACGTTCTTATAAATGGTTGGCTGTCAGGCTTCGTCACGACAGAGCGGCGACAGGTTCGTTGACACAGTTAAGCGGGCATGCGAGGAGGACAGAGCAGAAGCGAGGGCAACGCACTTTCACCATTGCATCACTTTGCAGCAGCATCGGACGGCGCACATGCGATACTCTCCGCTCGTTGCGCAGTGGGTCATTCTCTGAGCGGGACAATGGGCCACGAGTCCACCCCTAACCGCGCTACACTGTGCGTCTTTTTGACTAAAGACGTATGAGATAGGAACTCCCGGACAGCGGCGATAGCCAAGGGTCATTTGACAACAACGAGGGGCTCATTGCCGAACGCTCACGGCCATGATAGCCCAGATAAAAATGCAGGCTTGTTGTCTTTCGAGAAGTGCCAAGGCTGAACGAGCGTAAAAAGAAGCCACGGTATTTCGCGGTTGAGCTGCAGCTAACGGCTTCGTCTGGGCAGAATTGCACGAGGCCGTTGTTTGTAAAGATGATTAAGAAAGACGACTACGTACTTGCATGCTTGGCGCAGCTTGTACAGTTCGTGCGGTTCCTTAATGTTCGGCGAAACTACCGTGGTTATGATCGTCGAACAGTTCTCCAGATATTCTTCCCGACAAACTTTCCCTGAAATAAATGACCGCTTTGAGTACTCTGCAAAGGGGATTCCCAGAGAAATTAGCACTCACCCTGCGTCTCGCATGTCCAAGAGTAGGCCGAAAATGAGCCGTTGGTTATGGCTTCGAGGAGCTTCGCGTCATTCGTACCATCTTCACAGTCCTTAAAACCTTGGTGCAGCACACAAGACTGATAATCACGATGACCCTTGCACGCTGTTTTCAACTGGCTCCATGTTGCTCCTTTCTTCGCATAAGGCAAAACGAAATTGGCCAGCAAAGTTGAGCAGTTCGTAATCTGTGCCGAAATGAACTCTTCCATGCAAGTGACAGCTGAAGAAAAGAATATGAAAACGCTTATTACTTCCAAACACTGGTGACGTGTAATTGTTAAGTAATTTAAAAACGCACCTTTTATTTCGCATGTCCAGTTGTACATGGAAAACTTGTTTTGAGTAAGCTGGTTCAAAGCGGTTACTGCCATTGTGTTGTTGTCGCCACAGAGCGCGGAGAGAGTGTGCACTAGGCAATCTTGGTATTTTCTTGTGTGCCTGGAGAACAAACAAAAGAATAAATTATATGTATGATAGGAGCAGCTCCGTCTTATCCAGGTTTAACCTGAATCTAGTCTAATTTTTTTAACAGCTCATTTAAATCTTCCAGTTTTACTTGTCGGGCGAGCGAACAGCGGTTCATTCAGAGAACTATTGGTCGATAGCTAACCACGCAACGCCCCTCTTGCAATTATTCCTCAGGCACACACTCTGGACTTTATATGAGCACGCAGATCAACTGTTGTGAATTTGACGAGTCCGCTACCCTTCTTCCATGGGCAACACTCTCTCCTTCTTGCATAAAGCCGCCAATGACAGTGAGTAAACCCTAAAATACGCTCCACTCTAGAAACGACGTCCCATGGGCCTTGATCCTCAGCATGAATCCATATACCCGCCAATCGAATATTCTTCAAGAACATGTATGGGTGTTTATCTTACCAATGATATCTTAGTCTATGACTGCAGTTTCAATGCATAGAACCATCGCCAAGCCTTTCATTACAGACATGTATTTGCAATAGAATATACACACGGTTTGAACCTGCAGCTTCTTCGAGTCAGCGTATCTAACAGCCATGCCAGTATAACGAGCACCGCTGACTTGACTAAGGCCCTATTGTGCTTTAAAGCAGATTATTCTCGCTTAACACGAAAAACGTCGAGTAAACTATTCGCGATATTATACGCCCCTACACACTACAGAAGGTGCTCAGTAATGCTGCTGTATTGTGCAGCACCGGATAGCAACGACGTTCCCAAGAACCAAACTGAAGGGTGCCTGCCGCTTTGCTGAGAGTATTGTGGTGCGCGGCGATCTCCTAGCGAGTTCAAAGTCAGATATTTCAGTGACAGTAAGCTTCACGGCTAAGAACGCAACATCGCTGCAGGAGTTCACAGGCGTTAGTGTCTTTTTCACGGAGTTACATGCCTCGGGCCAGTAACTATCATAACAGCTGAATACGTGCTCGCTATTAAATTTACATCACACCAATGTGATGCAATCGAGTATCTCAAGTATTGAAACCTAAATTAGATAAAGTACAAAGAACGTCGGGGCAAGGAAACATCCTTTCTGGATCTGTAAATATGTATAAAGGTTTTCAGACAGCTAACAAATGTGTTTCGGTGAATTACTTACGTGCACGCAGTCCTGAGTTGCGCGGAGTCGGAAACATTTTGAATGTTTGGAACCACGTAGGCATCAACGATTTTATGGCATTGCTGAAACTGCTGTTGCAACTCTGCTTCTGTGCACTGTGGGCCTGCATTTTGAGAAAACGAGTATTAGACACTCCAGGCATCCAGTAAGTATCGCCCGATCCGATGAGTCATACTATGTCTCCCAACGTTCACTGCTTTTTTTCTCTCGGTGATGCGTGGGCTCTTTACATTTTCTGTCAAAAATGAGCCGGGGTTGGCTATGAGAAGAATTGCTCACGCGGAACAGGAAGATAAGAGAGTAGCAAAAATAGAGGTCTGTTAAATTTGTTCCTTTGTTGCTGTTGAACTGAGAGCAGCTTTGGACTTTTTATCACCTATTCCTGTATTGGCCTGCCCAGTTGTCCCATCTCCTTCTTCTATCATCCGCGACACAATTTAATGGGCGGCCACCTATGTCACTCCTTATACTGTGCTCCGGAAGCGGGGCCGAAACCCGTGAAGAATACCTGGGGACAACGTGGGCCACGTGCTTGGTCGAGGCGTGCCTCTACCACTTCCCCCATTTTCTGCGGAAACACGTGAACAGGCCATATTACCTTTAGCATTAGAAGAGTACCAAAAGAGGATACTCATAGTGAAAAACAGCGCTAACTAGATGAAACACACAAGAGAAGGGGGACACCACACAGCGCGTGTGATGTCTTCCTTCTCTTGAGCCTTCTGTCCAGTTTGCCCTGTTTTCACTGTGAACATTCACAAACTAGACTAAACTGCTGCTTTGCTACCTGAAGATAGTAGTTTTAAAGGTTAGCAAACGAGCGCGGCCCATCGTAGAAACATCTGCTCTGCATTATTCGGTTATTTTATTCCTTCGCCTTCCTTGTTTAAAGGGACAGTGAGGAGAACTCTATCGAATTCTTTTTGTTAGCAAAATCTGAGAGTTCGGCCTTTCATGGCTTTGTTGCTGCTTGTCCGGGAGCGAAAGATTTCATATAAACTTGGATTCGAAGTTGAAAAAGTTTTTCCCGCCACTCTGATTCAAACTTGGAACACTCTTATGACGTCACAGCGTCCTCTTATGACATCTAGGACGGAGTGACGTGAAAACGTGACGTAAACGCAGACTCCCTGATTTCTGCCGGTTAGCGGTGCGGTCTAGCAGCAGCCGAAATGAAAGCTATCACCGCCGCACGTTGAAGGCATCTATCGGGGGTCGCTACCGTCGCTTCGTTTACGTTTGCACCGGCGTCTGGCCAGCGTTACGATGGATCCCGTTCCCGAACCCGACGAAGCTCTCGCAAAAACTCCAGCCTGCATTTCAGCGATGTTAGCCCCGCAGAACTTGCGATGCTTTCGATGGAGCACGGTTAGGTTAGGCGCCGGCGGGTCGTTTCCCCCTTCCGCCGTGAGCAGCCGTTGCTAAATAAATATCATAAACCCAGTGCAGGGAGTCGCGAGGGGCGTCGACAAGGTAGGCGCGTCGCGCCCATCGGAGGCTGGCCGCGGATTTCGGGCCAATGGATTGTGATTCCTTGAACGGTGCTGTTGCACGGTGCAGCAAGCGGCGTCGAGGAGGTTTCCCACGGTTGCAAGGACCAGATTATTTATTTTTTGCCACAAAAAACGAATGGGTGCTCAAGGGCGCTTGCGTTTAAAGTTGGCGGCTTGAAAGTAAAGCCGAGGCACGACGCTTCAACGGGTTCCGCGCATTTCCGGAGGTACGGGGTCCACTGGATTGGGCTCTCTCGCCCACTTGTATGTACCTTCAGATGTGTACTGTGAATGGATTAAATTAGCCGAGAGCTAGAAAAGAACAGCTCCACCCAACTGCCGAAGCTATTGAATGGAGCCGCAAACAAACGAGTTGGAGGAGAGTGGAGTCACGGTCTCGGTAGGTTACAAATATTTTTTTTCTTAACTGCCTTGTATCTTGTCTCCCGTCCCTAATAAACGATTTCCGTCAAGTAGTTTGAAATTGACTGGCACAGCTGGGAACGTTTCGTCGGGCGAGCGTACGAAGACACAAGTGCTCTTTATACTGCTAACTGCCTTGTACGATCACCGACCATTGTGCCATCATAGTTTTTCACCGACCGTGGCGATCATCTGACCAGCCTTAACAGGCTCCTTCAAAGGTTAACTAGCACTTGAAGTGGCACTTCCTCTGCTTTTCGGCGCTTGTAAATCGAGGCGCGTCAAAACAAAACCACGGGGCACGCAAAGCTCATAGACGCGAAGCGTCATAACAAATCGAAACTCTCCTGGCTGCCTGTGACGCCGCCAAGCATCGGTTTCCTTTGCTTCCAACATTCAGGTTGTCTTTTGTCTGTATTTCTTGTGTGACAAAAGTGCACTATCGGTTTCAAAACAAAACTTACTTCAATATTGAACCGCGCAATCTTCTTTTGTCAGGCTCAGAGATTCGCGGCTCCCATGGAGTAAGACAAATTCCTCCAATGTCCTATGACGTCATCACGCTTGTACTTGCGAGATTGGCCTGTGGCGGCGATACCTGTATTTTGGTTCTTGCTATTTTCTACCCTGCAAGAGCTTTGTGTTCACTAAGAGTGACGTTTTTGTGATCAGGAGCTGGTATTCCATAGATACACGCCAACTTCAATTTCTCCTCAGTGTCCCTTTAAGAATGCAGCACGAACCGACGTGACAATGTGCAGCACAAGACGGAAATACTGGTCCACTGAGTATGCCACAGAATCCATGCCATTAATGCAAACAGCCCCGCCATGTCATAACATCTTTCGCGTTGTCAGCCCTCGGGAAGCCGAAAATAAACATTTTGCCGCGACCTACTTTCTTTTTCACTCAAGCTGCTTTGGCGGTCGCACAAACGCAGTGCACTTTCGAACACTCCCTTAGCGCGACTAGCAGCCCCCTAAATCAATACCGCGCAGTGCCGTGTCTTACTGCCTAATATTATTGTTTACAAACTGATATTGAACAAATTGCCAGCTTACTATAATGGTTTCCCTTTTAGGCTGGGCTGGCACTGCATCGAGTGAAACGAGGCCAGATGCGCTAAAATCCTATTAAACGCGGGCTGCTCTAAGATACCCATGAGCTGACGTGACAAAAGCGGGGCCTGCGTATAGAGCCACTCTTCTCCTAGACTCAACTTACTTCGGACAGCACACGTCCAGTTGTACATGCCGTAGACTCCGTCAGTGAACATTTCCAGAAGTCTGTCATTTCTTTTGTATTCCTCTGGGCACGTTGTTAGTAGCTTTGTCGAAACGCAGTCTTGGTACTCATGCACAGCCCTGGAATAAAAGTTCAAAGCTGCTTAAAACGAGACCATACTTATAATGCATTTAGCATGTATTAAAAAGCTTCAGGCTTTGACCGGCGCTGCAGATCTTAGAACATCTTAAAACAGCGTTCCAGGTGACCATTTCAGTCTTGCGCTGCATGCAGCTCAAGCCTGTTTGGCAACGACATGGAGCAGCGGATAAAAGGTACACAAAAGAAAATAGCAAGGAAGCCATGAAAACTGCATTTTAATTACGCACGAAACAAACATGGTCTTAATATTCACTTGGAGCGTAAGGGCTGTGAGTGGAGACTACAGTTTTTATCAGAGGCTCAATTTCACACTACCAACGCTGTCGGAGGATTTAGCGAAATCAAACGGTGCTTTAATAAATTCATTTATCTGTTGCGTTTGCGACAACAGTCAATAAGCTGTTTACAGTTGGCCGCTTTAATACTCAATAAATACTTTTTTTTTCTAACAATACCTCATGTCTGCAGTCCCCCTTATGCTTCATCGTTGTATTTTAACCTGTGACAATTTGAAAGTGAATTTGCTTCCGAGCTTTTTTTTCTACTGTTACGATGATGACCTCCGATCGCGTAAACCGTGGTGTAAGGCTGCGAGGTATTCAGAGGCATTTGCCCAAGATTTTTTTTTTCGCGCTACAGCATCAACATTTTTTTTTCAAATTTGAAGTGGCGAACATTCACGGTATATAGTGTGCCTGAGGACGAAAATGAGACAGAAGGAAAAAAGTAAGATAACTGCACGTGAAAAATACTCACGCGCAGGCGATTTTCAAGCTGGTATAATTAGAAGACAAAGATGCCCTTGAGTGGGGAATTACAATCTTCGTGATGTACGACTCGAAACATGTCTTCGCTTGCTCTTGAAACGTTTCTTTGGAGCAGGAGGGAAGATCTGAAACATTCACAAAAATAAAGTCCACGTTCTGACGCGCGCAGCGAGCAGCCCACGCATCGAATGGGCGCACCTTTCGTGGCATCACAAGTCCAGTTGTAAGCATTGTAATACTCGGAAGCCGACTGCTTTATGGAGTCAACAACTGATGGTCCTTCCTCCGAGCACATCAGTGTACTTTGGCTTGAAACGCACTCTTGGTAGTATCGAAGGTACCTTAAAGTTCAGGAGAAGGTAAGTTTTTTTTTTTACAGAATATTCAAAAGAGCGAAAACATTAAACGTAGAATACTTACTTGCAGGCGACCTTTAGGCTAGCCATGTCCGACTTATTCGCCGACGCAGGAATCACGATTGTTGTCATAATTCCCTTGCATTCTTTCAACATTCCTTCCACGGCTGTCTTGGTGCATGTTTTTACTGAAAGTAACAACAGGATAAGCAACTTGCCAGAGTTACGGTCATAGCAGCATTGTACAAACCATCAGGAACGTCGGTTTTGCACACTTCCTCGTAAAACTTGTACTTTTCCCCAACTTCAATCATTTCCGGCATGGAAAGAGTTCTTGGAGTTTTGCCACATGTCTCAGTGAATTCCTGGTTAATGCAGGTAGTGTAGTAACGGAGGTACCTGAAAAGGAGCAAATTCCCATTCATGACCAACACATAAATCGTCAAGCTTCGTCTTTGTGCCTGTTTAATACTAGTGCCTATATTGAAACTTTCTCCTACGTTCATAGACGCATTTAAGCTGTTGATTTTTCCCGCAAGAAGCCCGTGCACCTATTTAGTCTCAATCACTATGATATAGACAGAGCCTAGATCAGATGATCGCGCCTCTCATCTGCAGTGAAGCGTTTGATGTCGTTCATATAAGGATGATTACACCTTTCGCACAAATCACTAGCTGCCAAAATTTTGTAACTTCAGCAGATCACCGCTAAAACAAAAGCTGCTCAGACTATTCTATTCTGATTTCTATGCGATAGGGTATACCTGCACGTGACTGCCCGATCGTTAGTTTCGTTCTTGGCCAAATGCTGGTCCAGGTAGCGAAGAAATCCTTTGCATTCGGAAAAGTGTCTGCTCAGGAGTTTTGTATCGCACGAGTCTGAAAGAGAGGAAGGATAGGAGGGAAACGCGCATTATGTGGGTTAGCAGCACTCCACGAGAAACCCGTCTCGTACCTGGAGCTTGAGAGAACTTGCATGTCCAGTTATACTTTGCCAGTATGTCGATCGTAAAACGTTGCAGTGACTTGGAACTAGGCAGCACGTCATTTTCACGGCAATTCTCTTTTACAACGTTTTCAATGCACACTCCGTAATAGCCAAGACCCCTGGTGGACAAAAGTTGAGAGGTTAGCCCCTGATACCTCCGGGTAGCCCTCAAGACACTTTTCACTAGGCCATACTTGCAAGCTTCGGACATTTCTGTGCTGACTGCATTCGGATATGCATTCGGTTTAATGATCGCCGAGACAATCCCCTGACAAATGTCGAAACTTTCTGCGCTTATGTTGCACGTGGCTCCTGCAATAATCATTGAGGTGAGCACAGTGAGGCATTAAGAAGAGAAAACAGTGGGGCTATCAGATCCCGAAGGTTTTTAAATAATGAAAACACCAACCGGTTTCCTGTGTGCAGAGGTTTTCATACTGCTTGACGTAGCGAGAAATTTCGCTTGTGTCGTCATACAGCTTCACATTGGACACATTAGTGCACTCTTCAAACACAGAACTGAGGCAAGTCTTGTACGCTTGGAGACCCCTGCAAGTTCAAGACCGCATAGCGTGCGTCACAATCTCTTCAGCCATCTATTGAGGCTAACCGTATGAAACCACATTGGCTTACTGGCATACAAATCGCCGGTGGGTTTTAAGCCTCACAAAGGGCATTAGCTGATACTTCAGGATCCCAAAGCACTCATCAGCATCTCGTGACAGAGTTTCCTTTGAGCAAACAACAGTGTCAGGCTCTTTACCTCCACTGGTAGAAGTGTTTTCTGTGGAGGGTGGAAATTAGTTTTATTCGCAGCACTTAGTGAATGCTCAGACGAGGCTGCATGCGATAAGAGAGCCACTTCACTTACTAATTTCTTCGCAGACCCACTTGTGTTCCCACATAAAATTTCCTGACACTTCATTGATTGCAGTCAGGTTGAGACTGGCTTCTAATGGGCACAGCTTCTCTCCTCCGTCCAACACGCAACGTTCATAATCCTTGTACGATCTAAACAGAAGACATTGCGTCAGTGAGCAAGCATCTGACCTCATGCAAGTGCGCCAAGCACGAATGACATTGGTTTAATCTTAAAAACGCAATATTGGGTTTGTCTGGAGTGATATTTCTACGGGCAAGCGGGCGTAGCGGATTCGAAACCCTAGCCGCCGATACAGCTGCAAGCATTAATTGACAATTTCATTTACCAACTATGTTTCAGAATCAGAACCTGTTTTCCACAAAAACAGTAGCAGACCAAGAAAGAGCATATGTCCTCTCAGTGCATGGTAGACTGAAGGCAACCGCATGAATCTCATTTTTCACTGCTCCTCGCGGCACTCGCTTCGCTCTTGCTCTGGCGGCAACCATACAAACGCCTCTGAGCCCAAGCACAGCTTGAACGGATGAAGTCAAACAAGACAACATGCATAACGTGTACCAAAACTGCTCTAGCACCAAAAAAAGAATGAGACATCTATCTCCAGCATGAATTCTTGCCCAATGCAAGTGTTGCTGGAGCATTATCATAATCGTCAACTAATCGCTACCGCGTTATGACTTCTGTTAAGTGACAATAAAATTCCACAAAAATTCAAGCATTGAGACTTCTTTAGCTTGGCATCGCATCGCCTAAGGATTAGATACTATACTTCGCGTTCTGTATCTGGCTGCTGTCAGGTACAGTCGAACGGACCTGTCACCTTTGACGTGCCCTTTAATTACAACACGGCTTTATACTGAACACAGCATGAGGTGGTCTGCATCGCACGATGTGGATTTTTAGGCAGTCGCAGTAAATGTGCGTCGCTTCGTTTTCATTGTTGGCATCGCGGATCGTTGCTTAGCCAAAACCAACTGTCATCACAACACCAAAATATAAAACCGCAATGGCGGAACCAGCCGCCCGGAGAGCTTTACGCAGAAAAAAAAAGAATACTGCATCTTCGAAACGTGGCACCGAATTTTCTACATGTCAGTAGCCGAAACCTGATAGAGAAAAAGTTGATACTAACCGGCAAGCAGACTTTAGGCCTTCTGCATCATTGGCATTCTTAAGCTTGGCGAAGCGTTCTGGTCTGATCCATTTCTCGGCGCACTTCTTAATGAGTGGCTTCATTTCGGCATATTCGCAAGTCGTCACTGAAAAGGAAGAGATCAGAGGACGCTTACATACACAACATCAGACGTCTTTATTATCGATGAAATTTTTTTCTCTCTTCCGTTTTCGAGCACGCTTACAGAACACGAATAACACGCTATGTACTTGGCCCTTGGCGCTTATTATGCTATCAGGAGAGTTATTATCAACCGTATGAGGATTGCTATGGCGAAGGTTCACGTCACGCAGGTCATCCTCGCTGCAAACGAGGGCTGGCGACCGCAGCGCCGCCGCTCCACCAGAAGTTCGCTTTTTCCGCGGCCATGAAAGCCTGGTTACTTTTGGCAAAGACGGTACAGTTAATCGACTGCTCCGCAACAAATCACTTGCGAATATCTAACGTGGATGAAAAAATAAGTAGTAGAAGGTACGAAAATTAAACAGTGACTTGCCTTTGTTGGAGCACACCCAGTTGTACTTGTCTAGGAGCACCTTTGTCAGATTTCGTATCTTTGTGCTAATACCCATCGTGACGTTCGGACATGCTTTGGCTTGGGAGCGACCGGCGCAGTGCCCATAGTACCTCAGGTACCTTGCGCAGAAGAGAAATAAGAGAAGGTTCAACACTCGGTAGGTAGTAGTTTTAAATCAGCTATTGCATGCGAGTGCTACGCAGTAGTGACGAAATCCATCCTCAAGGGTGTAGGGAACATGATATAAATGTCCGCTTTCTGAAATCAGTCTACAAAAAAAAACTGGCTTTACGTGCCGAACGCACAGATAAAATGCGCATCTGCTACAAAAATTCATGCGCAGGTTCCCATAAGCACATTATTCTTGCCCAGCATAGTTCGGTAATCTCGGCTCTTTGACCCTGTTGCCAAAATTTAAGCTCAGAATGTGAACAAAGTCAGCTTGCGATACGCTTTAGTTTTTCTTGCGCATCATATCAAGAAAATATTAAGCAAATGTTTCACCAGGAAACTTAAACGTACAGTAACTGTTTCACTCTCAGTGAACACCTAAACAGCGTCATGAAGTAGCGCTTAGGAGAGGATATAAAGAGACAAAGAAAGAGGTGCCGTAATGGAAGACTCCATATTAATTTTGACCACCTGCCGACCTTTAAAGTGCATTGACATCGCACAGCACATGAACCTTGCACGTCTTTTTTTTTAATTTGTAGAATCTGCTCATATAAACAAATCGTAAAAATGGAATCTAAAGCTTCATACTAAATCTTCATACCAGTGCAAAACGAAGCATACTTTGCGTATGCGTGAAGCATAAAAGATGAAAAATTTTACTTTACACCGCCGCCCGTTCCTACGACTGATGCTTGCAGCAGCGGATAGCTGCATGCCTCACAGCGCAGATAAGCGGGTGGGTGAAACAAGTAGCAGGATATGGATTCCGCAGTAAGCGATAAAAAAAAAACAGGCAAAAATTGCAGGCAACACATACGTTATGAACAGGAGGTACTTGCTTTCAGTAATAATTTCAAGCCACCGGCTAATGTCAACTAGGAAAACAAAGTGAAGCCGTACTTGCATGCTTGCTTCAAATTTCCCACGTTGTTTTTGTTGCTAGACATTGGCATTACGACGCTGGTAATTATGCTCGTGCACTGTATGATGTTTTCCAGCACGGCCTCTTCGGTGCACGTGGACGCTGCGAGTAATAGAAGGCATTTGCGTGAGCACGCGCTCTCGGAGTCCGGTCGACCCACTCCCTCACCTGCCGCCTTTGCAGCGCCACAGAGTTTGTTGAATTCAACTAGCGGCTCGAAAAACTCCCTCGCTTCTCCCAATATGGTGGTCACGGACGACACACTGCACGAGTCTGAAACTTCCTCGTTGACGCACGCTTCGTAGTAGTTTGCAGCCCTGGAGAAAACAGGCAACGCGAATAAGAGCAATAGAAGGCGCCCGTTGTAATTTTTAAAGCAGCAGCTACAAGATAACTAATAAAGGCTCGCCCTTCCGAAGAGATGCATCCAGATAGTGATGAATTCACAATGCAAAAACACTATTAACGGTGCCTCTAGACCGTAGAGATCGCATAGTATAAATAGTCACGAAAATATTGATAGAAATTTAGGCCACCTGCTTTCGTGGCATTCCTTGCAGCCTCTCCTTTTACGTAGATTATTAACGTGCCAATAAAGAGCCTGCCCTTTAAGGACGGCACCCCAAACCTTTGCGCAGGACTAAACCGAGTTGGGTTCAGTGGGACATACTTTGGGTGAATTCAGCGCGAAGAAATAAGACGACCCGGGAAACTATAAACAAGCGATTGAGTTAGCCCTGGCCTCGTATTATCTCCACTGTTCAGATTAGAAGACAACGTTCAGAGGAGTGCCAGAAATGGCTGAAGATTGCAGAAGAATTTTGAGATGAGAAAGAGGGAATTGATTACTACGGCGAGCTCTGCCGTTACGCTCATATCTACACATCAAGACTGTCATTATTGGTACCAAGATGCTTTATAAAAATGTATATATAAACATAACCACGAGCGTAAAAAAATCATCGCCGAAATTCCCAGCAATGAAGACAAAGTAAGCCTCTCAAGAGTACAGGAACGACTTATCGAAGCACCGCTTTAGTAACAGGCAAATATAGATTTTGTCAAGTCTAGCATGGCAACATATTTTGGATAAGAAAGACAATAACCTATAAAAGCCCAGTCCTGTTGTAATTTGTAATAACAAAAACGCAGGGTTACTGTGAGCATCGTTTTTTTTTTAACCCCTGCACCTTGTCCTAAAAATCGTAACGCCTGTCTTCCTGCTGCGGTAATGAAGCATTTTTTTGTGTGTGTGAAAGGTTACAGGCTAAACAGATATAAGCCACAACAGCCACGCCCGCCTATCACCGTGTCCTTACCGGCACATTTCTTTTTTCTCTTTCTCAGTCGCTGTCGCGTTGGCCTTGATTGGAAGTGCAATGTCGGTGAGGAATGGCATGCACCGGCGTAACTTTTCCGATAGCGATGATAGGGCGCAGGCTAGGATCAAGGAGCCGAAACATAGAGAAGGAATTAATGAAGGACTTATTATCATTTCACTCAAGTGAAGCAACAACTAAAAAAGCGACCGGAAAGCTCTGCTCATTTACGTACGTTGTGTTGCCCTTGGAATACAAGTCCACCTGTATTTAATCTGCAAATCCAAGGCGTACTCTAGGACGTCTGGAGAGGGCGGATAAAGCGTGTCAGTTTTACAATGATCGTTGTGGATTTCCTGGATACAGTTGTCGTAGTACTGTATGCCACTGGAAGGGAATAAAAAGCCTGTGTTATATATATTTTTTTCATTTCTCTAGACCGCAAATTACTTGCGAAGGAAACTTCCCCATGGGTAATTTCCACAACGGCGCCGGTTAATATTGAGCCTCCGGGTTACGTGGTCAATTCACTGGGCACCTTTTTTTTGAATAGTACTTTTCTTTTAGTGACACCGCGAAGGCACAACGTTTACTCTTCGTAAGAGGACATATTTTTCTTTGAGCGGCTCAATAATACTGAAGTTTTTTGCCCTAGGCAAGACGCAGCCCCTCCCATTGCAAAAAGCAGCGCTATTGTCAGTTACAGCTAAAAAGTTGGCTAAAAGGTCATTCCTATAACCTCGTTTTCTTATTTACGAGTTCTCGTTGCAAACGGTCTTTGATACCACTGCGAAGTAGACAATCCACAGCTTGAAAGCACGTCAGCATAAGCATTGGATAGTGCCATCAACTACGTATTCGCTACTGTGTTGTAATCTCCCCTGGCATACTATCTGGTCCGCCGGAAGCGACGAATAGCCGTTTGTCAACTTCCGTCCAGTCACGGTTATCGCTGATTACAATGTGACCTCAAATATTCTTTGTATCGGGCAGAAGAAAATTTAAAGCAAGTGCTTTTTGCCTTTTATGCATTCACCTCATGTCCGAAACATACAAAAGTGGATGTCTAAATGCCCGCTCGGTCTCTGGCACCATATCATTGTTTTCATCGGACCATGATACAGCAGTTGAAAGGCAGTTGTCAATGCGTACTACCAATCGCCAAATCTTTTCTCCGATTCATGGAGTTGAACTTTATAACCTACGTAAAACATCAGGATAGCGCGTCGAGACAACCCCTCTTCTCTGAAGAGGCAATATGCGACATTGGACTCCAAATTCTTTGCAATATGGCATATCTTTATCAATTGAAAATTAGCCAGCTCTTCTCGTAGAAATGAACGGCTAGATGTGAATTCGTCATTGCTTGCACATCCTACCTGCACGCGTCTGAAAGGTTTCGCTTTGATCCTCTTAGGTCGGCCCTTGGAATCACGACTGTTTCCAGTATTCCCAAGCATTCCTTGAGGCGACCTCCGGAGATCTTGCAGAGTTTGCCTGAAATTATGCGATTGGACGCCAGTTAGGTTTAACTAGGGGCCCCGCAGGTGAATAGAAAGCAAATCGCTGCACACAGGCCCAAATCTCATACCGCTGCATGAAACGAAAAAGTTCGGTCGCGTGCACAACAATAAAGAACTCCGGAGACTTACTGTTTTCTGGGACGGTGCATACGAAGGAATATTTTTTGAGCAGATTCAGATGTGCTTGCACTGTGTCAGACTCGTTCAGCTTCTCGATGTCACCACACTTTTGTTCAGAAATAACTCTGTTCGTGCACTTTTGGTAGTAGTACAGGCCTCTAAAAAAATCAGAGCAAAGATTTGAGTTTTCTCATCAAAATTATTTTACTTCGATGCAATCAGTACTTAGTGAAACCGACTTGTAATGCCATAGAAAATTATGCCCTACATTCCTCAAAATGGCATGGAAGTTCTATTGAAAGGTACGTTGCCTATATCGGACTAGAAGTTCGATATATTCAATGCGGAGGGTATATATTGCCACCCAGAAAGCGCAAATGCTCTTTAATTCGAGCGTATAGCCTAGTCGAAAATCCTACAGTGTTATAGGAATGCTTGAGCTAGTCAGCCCTTCTCGGCCCTGGACTACACCCTTGACCAACAGCCTGCATCTGCCCCTTCTTATAGATCACATACAACGCCATCATTAGGATGCGCTTCAAATATGCACATGATAAGGACCAGAAATTCACGCTTTATAGCAGTTGCCATAATTTTGTTCAGCTCTCCACAGTTCAGAATAAAATATTTTTATTGATAAGTGGGGCGTCGTTTATACTTATGTTTTATTCTCGATGGACACGCGTATGACAGGGAAGTTAAAATTATGAGGAACTACGAAAAATTACGAGTTCAAAAACCAGGAAACGATCTTTTCTTCTCTCTTCCTCATCTTTTGCGAAGTTTTAACTTCCGTGGTACCAAAGCAACTAGCTCGCAAAATGTTTTACTAAGGCATATGTCAAATTAGTAACATTAGTTTGCTGAGCGCAGCTTTTATACATTATTCGACATACAGAAAAATATTACTTCCTGTGCTCGTCATAGGCTGGTTTTTCTGTGTTCTCGTCTATAATATGAAGGCCTTATTCATATGAGATGAAGTCACCGGTCCGTATTCGCACTGTATGAAATGAGCAGCTTAAGGTAGCAAGGTTACGCTGGTTAAAAGTAGTCGCATGATTCCACCGCACATGATCTCTTTGTTGTTTAAAAAGAATTTGCAAGCGCTAATAGTTCGAAAGGATACACGCGAGCGCGTGCCGGTGCAGGTCGGGTGCGCAAATGTGGCTGTTATGGGTACGTTCCGCACCACTTGCGACGAGGCAACAATCTAAAAATAGTGCCTCCAAAATTGAAACATGGCAGACCACGCTCAACTAGCATTTCTCAGTGTCCTGCCGTCACTCTTTCTAAAGCACCAGTGCATGCTAGGGCCAAGTTTTCAGAACAGCTACAGGCGCATTATGAGCCCGCAGCGACACGCACTTGCACGTTCTTTTTTGTTTTGTGCGCACATGTACAGCCGTGAGATATAGGCCTTTCCATCGGCCGAGGAGGATGCTGAAACGTCTCCCCTCTGACCTGTTGCAAACCCGTTCCACTGCCACTCTCACTGTACTACGGCAGGTACAACACACAACAGCCCAGCGAGCAATATGGTGACGCTCAGGCAGCCGTTTTTGGGAAGGGCGAGGGAAACAAAGTTTGAGCACTCATTCACTGATTACTCCGCAATTGTGCGTGGCAAGCAGTTTTTTTTTCTGTTTTTAACTAGTTTTCGTCGTACGTATATCCAAAAGCCAATTTTAAATTTAATAGAGAAATAACCAGAAAATTAGCAATTTTGTGCAAAAAGTTAATTCCCATTAATATTGCTCACGACTGTTCACCATTTACTAAAAGATTAAAACCGAGGAAAGCTTGCTCGTAGGCAACGTCGTGTGGCTCGTTATGCACCTCCAGCGTTCCAAATCTGTTTAAGGTAAAAGGAAACGTGGTCCACCACCCACCGAACGTTAGGACTTCCATGGATGCTACAAGAACCCCGCTACACAGCTTAGAAGCAAACCCTACTGGGCTCTTAAAACTTTTGACAAAAGCTGTACCTGTCACGCACCGTCCTTGGCACACGGCAAATCAATTCTGATATTTTTCTAAACTTCTGGAATTTCCGGCACTGTTCCCGACACGAATCCTTACCAACATGCTTAACTTTGCGCCCTGCTTCAATTCTGAACAAAGCGACACAGTGCTTAACCAAGCTAGGCAACAAAAGTCACCACAGTTTCTGACCGTAAGTTTACATGCAAAAGTTAGGTAAAGCCTTGGTAAACCCATGTGTTTGTGTCAAACTCTGCGCTGTCACAAATACGTCAAAAAACATGTATGCAGCTCTCGCCTACCCCGAGCTCCTAACCCCTAGCGCTATATCCCGAGCTAGATCACGAGCTAGATGTTCGTAGAAAAGAAGCGAAACCTAATTATCTTTCATCAATAGAGAGGATATTTTAGTATTGCGTTACCTGCATGCTGAAAGCATTTTCGAGCTCGTTTGAACGTGAGGAAGGACGAAGTATTTGATGAGCCCGAAGCAGCTCTTCAGGTTGTCTACCAGCAGTGTTTGGTTGCAAGCATTGCTCCTCAAATCTTCAGTTGATTTGCGCTTCGGAACAATCACAGCTGCATAGAATACGAAGTTAGTTGTGTAGAGCGTATTTTGCGGCTATATACAGTGTGCTCAGTGAACACCGCAATACTTACATTTGTTGCAAGCCCATTCATATTCATTGAATAGGCCTTTCGTGTTTTCGAAAATTGACTGGTTTGAAAGCAAGTCCTTCGAATTCGGGCATATTACTTTTGTCTGTTTCAGTATGCAAGACTGGTAATCGTGAACAGCCCTGGATGAAGATGGAAGAATAGGTTTTATGGAGCAGAAGGCAACAACTCCTGCAACAACACGCAGTTTTCGCTGAGAAGAGCGTTAGTCATTACCTGCATGCAATTTCCAACTGGTTCTCATCTGACAAGTCCTCGATGTGAGGGAGAACTTTCAACACTATGTACCCTTTGCATCGCTTAATTCTGTCGATGTAGTTGTCTTTTGTGCATGGTGGAACTGCGAGTAAAATATAGCCATCATAGAAGAGGTTCATAGGGCACAAGCATGGGCACAAAGGGCCGTCGGAATTTCGGCCCTGCTTACTTACCCACAGTCTTATCGAGGTCACAAACCCACTTGTAAGTCTCACTTATGCCGCGAGTATATTCCAGAACTTCACTGGAAAGATTGTCCATCGTCTTTTCCACGTCGCAGTACTTAACCACTTCCGACCACACACAAGAATTAAAATCGTTCAGGGCCCTAAAATGAAACGAGGCCGTTAATTTCGAGTAATAATTCTTCGAAAGCTGACTGGTATGCTCACCTGCAAGCGTGGTGAAGGTTGTTGACGCTTGATGAGTCAGCGGACAGCGGTATGACTTCAAATGTGATGAAGCCTCGGCACTCTTTCAGTTTTGGCAACAACATGGCTGAAGTGCATCTATTCTCTGAAAAAAAAAAATCTCGGTGCGAAAAAGCAATAAAATTTAAATAGACTCGGTTTACCTGTTGATTGTTCCACCATGTCACAGGTCCACTGGTACCGCCTGAACAGGTCTTCAGTCAGACGACTTACTTCGTTCGTGTCAGGTATAATCTCATTTGAGCTACACTGATCTTTGACAGTAGAGAGAATGCATGTTTGGTAGTTACGAACCCCTCTAAAGAAAAAAAAAGGGGGAGAGAGATAGAGAGAATGAGAGGGAAAAAATAGGCGGAGTCAAAATAACACGAAAAAGAGGCAAAGAAAGTCAAACGTCCTCTCACTGGCACGAGTGTTTGATGCCGCTGGAGGTGAAATTTTTCATTCCGATCACGTTTACTTCGCTCCACAGAAACCCTTCACATTCAGCTAGGAGCCTTGACACATTATGGTAGCATTCGCTCACTGAAAGAGAGCGTGCAGGCGCAGTTAACTTTCTGGAAAACGGACAACATATATACGTACCGGATGATGGGATGGATTCACATATCCACGCGTACTTGCTGTAGATGAGAGAGTGAAAGTACTTGATTTCCGTGTTTTCAAGCAAGCCCTTAATCATGAGGCATTCTGATGGAATCATGCTATCGATGCACCTCTGGTAATCAGTGAGGCCTCTGTAAAAAAAAAAAATTCTTGAGTCATATAATTTTAAGTGACCTCTTTTGCTTATTTTCTTGCCAGTGCACTCTACTACCGTGCTTTCCACACTAAGATAGCACGCTTGGTTGCATCTGCTCAGTCTCCGTCACTCCCACGCTTACAGCGCTATTCGAGTAATGTAAGTGGCGGCTTACCGTGAGGAGGCAGCTTCCGACACATCCATTTGTAGCGCTTGTGCGGTTCGACTACGTACGGCTTGAGGCCGTCAAGTTAGAGCGCATACCCACCACCCATGCGAAATATATTTTTAGGAAATAAAAAGAACTTAGCGAGGCATCAAACTACGCTTCCTGAATGCATAGAAGGTATCGTATATAATACACCGAAAACATGCGGAACAGCTAGCGTTGGGCTAACTGAACGCTGCCCTAATGATAAATTGCGTCTGCACGCGTTCAATGCGCGTGTCGGCCTTGATGTCAAGTTGCGACGCACTATCAAAGTTGCCAGTACAAACCACAGCTTGAAAAATCCGCTGCGAATAGCAGGCACGTTGATCAGCGCACAAGAAAGGTTATTTAGGACCGCAGAATGGCACATAATACACGTGAATATGTAAGCGTGCCATCCATATTGCTCTATGGGGAAAAAAATCGTTTTTCCGCGGGTTGCTCCTGCCGATGACGCCTAAGGAGCTTGAAGTTTTCGCATGTGTTTTTCTAGTATTCTTTTGGTCTTTTTGAGGTTATTATAAGACATGATTTATCTCTCGTTAGATGCGTTGCTTATCTTCCGTCAATGAGTTCAAGTTCTTTGCAATAACATTGTTGGAATTGAGAACTCATTTGAGTTCCATTCCGTCCTATCTGTAGTTTGCCAAGAGTTACAAACGCGTCGACCTTTAAGTCTTAGGATGGTGAAGGTAGCATGTTTTTGATGCACGAAAACGAACTAAATATAAAAGAAATAAGACCTGAGCGCGCCGCTGGCAAAGGAACTTAGGGAAATCAACTAGACCAGGTCCTCAAGAGAAGTTTAGCAGGTTTCTTACCGGCAGACCTGCCGTGAGAAAGCCACGCTGTTGTAGACGCGCGTAAAACTGCTGACTCTCACTTTCAAGTACCCAAGGCATTGAGTCATGTTACTGACAATGTGAACGGTGTTACAAGCCGCAGGAATTTCACCCATGTAGTTCTTTCCTGTTTAAGAGAAGAACAAAAAGATCCAAGAGCATGTTTTAAAGCAGCATCTCGCGTGACATTTCGCTTTCGCGCCAGTGACACTTCTTTTTTTTTGATAAATTAACAGACAACGTGCAGCAATAGCCCTAGGTTTATCAGAGGTACCACAGATTCTTAGCCATGTATCGAAGCACTTATGACACACCTCTCGCTATAAATATGTGTAAGATAAGGAGAACCCTTGTCCTCACCTTTCGAGAGTTTTTGGTCTTAGGGGTGGCGTAGTAGCACCGCTAAGCGGCGGTTGAGAACCAAATCTCACTTTCTGGTTAATTTTGGCAAAGGCGGCACATCAGCGTAGGTTACATGCAGAACCCTCGATCCGGCAGGTGTCCGACACACGCAAACTACTTTAAGCTGCTACCTCTGGCAAGCGACTCAGGCTAGTTTGCTCCCAGCATACGCTCTTCTGACATGCAGGTGTCGAGCCTAGAACGCTTACAGCGCTATTCGAGTAATGGAAGTGGCGGCTCACCGTGAGGAGGCAGCTTTCTACACACCCATTTGTAGCGCTTGTACGGTTCGACTACGTAGGGCTTGAGGCCGTCAAGCTGGAGCGCATCAAAGTAGTGACCGCAGTTCGAGGTGATGGCCAGTTTTACGCAGGACACGTAATCTTGAAAAGCGCTGAAAGAAATTCATTGCTGTAAGCTGAACGGCATACATCCGCGAAATGTATGAAAATGGAAAACAGTCGATTTGCTATGTCGTTTGTGAACACCTTCAAGACGCTTACTTGCAGGCACTCTTGAGGTCGTGCATGTTGAGCTCATTGTATGAGTAGAGCGCAACTTTTGTGTTGACAAATCCTAAGCACCCCGACAAATGCCGCTTTAAGTTCTCTTCGTTGCATGAGCCCTCTGCAGAAAATAAAACACGACACAGCGATATTTAGCATCACAATAAGACTATGAAAATATCGTTCTTACCTGATTTTTGACTCTCGCAGGCCCACTTGAAAGAGTTGTAGTGGTACTGAAGTAGGGGCCTCAGCTTTTCGAAACGAGCAACAACGCGGTCCCTGCCGCACACTTGACGGATTTCGTTGATGATACAAATGTTGTATTGCTTGTATGCGCTAAAAATCGAACAACACATGGTAAACAATGCAACTCTGGTTTTCCAAGCTTGTTTCATAATTATAAATCAAAATAGTTACGACAACTTACTCGCAGATGGTAGAAGAGTTTCCAATCATCTCATATGGCGCTGTCTCGGGCAACTTTAGCCTCTTCAGTATCTTGTAGCACATTTCAAGCCTCGGAAGAAGTTTCTCGGCAGCACAAGAAGTAGCTGAAAATCAAGCAATGCAGTTAGCTGACCGCAGTTGCAGGATGCGCACTTCATGCGACAAAGTTTTGAACTTTTCGAGAAGTTCGCATAAAAAATATTGTTTGTGCCTTTACGCTAAAAGGTAAGTCATACACTTCGGCGCTCTTTATGCTGCGATGTTAACGAAAAAAAAGAGTGAGCCCGTGCTGGAAACTGACTCCTAAATACTACCAGAAAGCCACCGTAACACACACGCTGGACGATCCCCATACGTCCGCACAGACTGCGATATACGCTAAAAATGCGAAATGAAAATGTTAAATACAAGCTCTATATCCTGAAGCTTTACTATAGTTCAATTACTATGCAAAACAGTGGCCTTATGACTGCAGCTAATGCGTGCACACAGAAAGGAAACATTAGAAGAATGGTCAGTTTTCTACAGACTCTCAACCCGTGAAGATAGTCGAATTTCAGTCTGTTGGCAAAAAAAAAAACTCATTGAGTCTAGCGCAATAAACTTCTCTCATGCTGTCTTAATTGGAAGCATTTTCATTATTACATTACCAGTGTAGTCATATATTAGTGTGAAAGTAAACGTAGCCCCGTAGCTTTTCCTTCGTGGCCAGTAACAATGCCTGCAGCACCGTCTCGTTGTAACCACTGGCGTTTTAAACAAGGTTACAGGACTGCGTACCGGGAGAAAGGCAGCGTTGCTAAGCTACTCGCGCGACATGCTTGGATGTCTGTGCCCGTTTGCTGCAGTGCGGCCCTGATCCCCCGAATGCGTTCACAATGCTGCTGTAACGACAAGTGGATGACTTTAGCATGCTTACATAATCGGGTCACTTCGCACACTCTTGAGTACTTGGAAGGTATGTCGAGCAGATACTCCTGAATTCCTTCCATGGAGTCCAAGTTGGTGCACCTGTCGTCTAGCTTGACTCGGACACACTCACGAAACTCGTTCATCGCTGCGCAGGCAGTCTGGGTGAAAACCGATGTGACGGCGCCATCACCGACGAACGGGTCCACATTCAAGGTGATGAAGCCTTTGCAAGTGCTCAGTTTCTTCAAGACTTCTCGGGGATCGCACTTCGGAGTGTCTGGAACAGTTGTTTAATAGACAAAATTGGCATGTGAAAACTGAACGTTTTAAATGCAAGCACTACATTCGGAACGAGCGTCGCAGCGAAGGTCCCAGTTTTTTTTTTTTTTGTGCATAAAATCTCGAATCACAGAAGAATTTGCTTGCTCCGAAGGCCTGTTTGAATGCTGCTGCTTAGTCCGTTAACCAGAATTGTGATTCTGTGCGCATCTAAAGTGCTACTGTGCTGTCGCCATGGGCTCTAAGACAAGAACGATCCGTGCAATGGAAACGAGACGTCTTAGATCATAGCTGTGAAACTGCTCATACGGCTCATGCATTGAAATTCAACAGCCTGACCGAGTGACCACCTACCGGATTAAAAAGAACTGCTCAGCGTTGCAGAAGCCACGTTTCCGTTAGAGAAACAAAAATCGTAGGCAATTTACGCGATACACAGGATGCTGTACAGCGGTTGGTGAGGGAACTCCTCGAGCCTACTCTGGTATAAGTGCTGTGGAATGTTTTTCGCAACTGCCACGGTATGACTGTGAGGGCTCCTTTTGGAGGCGCTTTCGTATTACTGCGGGGCCTCCTAGTAATGCCTCTGAGACCTCCTGAGCGGTCGCAACGCGTTCACTTGCTTGCATTCAGTTTAACTGCTATGGCCCTATGATAGTGAAACTGACCGTCGGCGTGAGTTGCTATCACGCTTTTCTTAAATATCAACCGGATACCGCTATCGCAGACACACCACCGTCGCACGCTTGTTCTGCATCCTCTGAGAGATGCGGAAAGCTCCCGGCTGGGCATGACATCAGCGTAGCCGCAGCATCGCACGTCCCTCTCTTCCTCCCTCAGTGCTTCTCTCCGTCTCTCCTCGCACGGCGGTCGCTACCGCTAGGAAGCTACAGTTTTGCGATGATGTGCCCAGAGCGAAATTCCGAGACTGTGTGCCACACAGGTAAGAATTGCAAGGCAGCACCGATAGCTCGCTCCTCAGCTTATAAGGCAGCGCCTGCGTCTGTCAACCTTCAGAAATTGGCTGGAGGTTATGTCCACATATTGTTTCGGAGTTTCGCAACCGTTATGATCAAAGAACTATACGTCAGGAAAGCACAAAACAAAGTGAACAAGGGCTGATCGGGGAACCTCAGTTTGCATCGTTAACGTTACGACAAGAGGACTTGTCTTGCCATGTCTTGTGTTGTTTTATTAAGAACAAAAGGTCTCGCCCAGATGAAGACAAGTCCTCTTGTCGAAACGTTGCCTAAGCAAACTGAGGCTCCTCCCTCAACCCTTGTTCACTTTGTTTTGAGCTATCATGAACTCGGTCTTCATGCCCTCTCTCTCTCTCTACCATATAAGTCAGCCGTTTGACTAAGATATTTTGAAGCAGGGTAGTGGTTGACCCATGACGGATTGCGACGGCTGTTATGTTGAAACGACTTGCGCGTAGTTCTGAACGCCATATTTTCTATAGTTGTACAAAAACGCAACTTACAACAGAGTTTATCGGCGCCCTGAGAGCGTACAAAGCTTGTACTGTCATACAACCGGCGATACTACTTTCCCTCCCTTGCGTTCATCAGGAAATTCTTGCAGCAGGAAAGGATGAGAGGCTTTACTCTTGGTATGCACTCACAATTTCAAACAACACAACAATATGACGTCTCAGTGAAGAGAGTAGTTGTGAAGTCCTTTTAAGTGTCTAAACAAATTATTTTGTGCTGAGTGTGATATGCCAGTATCGACGATTCTGATTCGATGCTATACAGTGGCCAGCCTCATTGTGACAATTATTATCGCAAAGTCGCTAAGCTGGTAGCAAGCCCAAAGGGGAGGAGGATAGAGCAAGCCGATTTTTCTTTTACTTGGATATAAGCG